>NC_058065.1:563886-708886 GCF_020085105.1 Siniperca chuatsi | reverse complement strand
GTGTGTGTGTGAGTGTGTGTGTGTGTGTGAGTGTGTGTGTGTGTGTGTGTGTGTGTGTGTGTGTGTGTGTGTGTGTGTGTGTGTGTGTGTGTGTGAGTGTGTGTGTGTGTGAGTGTATAATAAATTAAACAAACCTCGACAAGTTTATTATTGTTGTTACCCTAGCAACAGAGAATCCTGCTCTCTGATTGGCTGTCAGCTGAAGTCATTCATGCGGAACAGTTTTACTGACAGCAAAGTTGCTATGGAGGTAACCATGGCAACAGCGGTGATGCTACGCGCTAGGTTACCAGTTCACTCAATCAAGGACCCCTAGAAAGTCCTCAAGGACTAGAAAGTGCTCTTAAAACAGTGTGTTGGCATGGTTACGCATCAATGTGGACCGAAGATGACGAGTTCTGTCTGATGTCTCGCTTCTATTAATGATCCTGCTCTAAGTTTTGGAACTACAGTTCCCATAATGCTTTGGTGGATGTAAACAGGAAGTATAATGTTGCCATGGAGTCAGTGAGTCAGCTGTGAGCCACAGCTTGTTGTTTCAGCCTGTATGTGTCCACATGTAGTCAGACTGTCCCATCAGAGCAGCCGAACCAGCAGTCAGCAGCTCCTGTCTGCAGTGGACCCGTGGACGGACAGACAGCTGTCTCTGGATCACTGTGAGACTGAAGGAAACTTAGAAACAGCAGGATTCTCAGGCAGGTTCTGCAGCCGCTTTCTTCTCTGGCGTCTCAGCTGGTTTCTGGAGGTTTATTCTGGACGGACGTCAGAGACGACGACGTCCTCTGGACGTGTGAGTCGGCTGAACGACTCGATGTTTCATGAGTTCAGGTCTGACGGAGTGACGACTGAGAGGAAAAAGGCTTTAAGTGCTTTAAAGTATCTTAATTAAGATGAATCAGATCTTAATCGGCTGCACCTGCTGACAAACAGCTGCGCTAACTAACTTCCTGTTTACAACACCTGCACGCGCTCCCTCTCCGTCCTGTCATCCAAAAGCCTGAGACGGCTTCCTGTCGCGGCTGCAAACCATGCACAGGCCGTTTCTACGGCAACTCAAACGCTGCTGTTTGTTTCTGATTGTGAATCATTTGCAGTTCTGAACGTCACGTCGTTTTGTCACAGTAAGTTTGAGCTCGTCTCAGAATATTCGTGTTTCAGTTTGTGAGGCAAACAAACAGTAAAATAAGAAGGTCAGAATTTGCAGGTCTGGGTAAACCGGGTCAAGCTTGAGCCCCGTGGTTTTAAAGGGTTAAAACTTTCTCAGGTTTCTTTTTCCCAAACGGATCTCAGCTCGACCCGCCCCCTCAAAACCCCTCTTTGTCCTCTTTTTACCCGTTCTTCTTCTTCTTCTTCTTTTTTATCTCCGCTCTTCTTCTCTGCTCTGACCTGTGGGCGGAGCTCCTTTGTCCCCGCCGTCCCAGAGTGCATCTGGGCCTCCCTCCAGGCGGCTTGTCATGTTAATGTGTATGAATGGGATGGTAATAGGATGTTAATATCATCTGCTCTTTAACATAGCTTCCACTGTGCAGGAATCCCCCTCCCGGACCCCCCGGACCCCCTTCACATGGCGGCTTTTCATCTGCAAAGGTTGTTTTATTCCAGTGGGGGAGGAAGGGGGGTGTAATGGTTCCTGTTCCCCCTGCGAGCGGGGCGGGAGGGGGGGGCTCCACTCGAGGGTGTCGATCCTCTTTTAAAGAAATGATTTCAAGAAGCCAGTTGGATCTGACAGAAAGCTCTGACGTGAAATGGAAAGAGCAGAGAAGAAGAGCGGAGTCCGGCGAACGTCGTTCCGAGCTCAGCGCTGCAGACCAGAAACCAGAAACACCGCAGGAGGCCGACATCACACTCAGGCCGACCTTTTGTCAAACAAACCAAATCAAGCAGATTTAAAGCCACTGGGCCTCATCATCAGGGTCCGAGTCGCTGCTTTCCTGGTCTGGCCCTCGGCCTCGGTCCTGGTCTCTGTGGATGTCAGGTCCGCTGTAATGAAACAGGCAAACAGAAGCGAGCGAATCGAGCACTATATGTCAAAATCTATCAAACCGTTCCGTCTGTCGGATCAAAGATGAGTTTCGATGGTAAATCGGATCGAAAACCACAGACGACATCCAGCCTGAACAGTTATTTAACAGCTCAGCTCTTATTTTGATAGTTTAGTACTTCCTTCCTTTAAGTTATAATATTTTGTCCTGTTTGGACATCAGCTGCGATAAAAACACGACCTCTCAATGAAAAACCTCAAATATTCTTTTAATCCTTTTGTGCAGCTTTGATTTCAGAGTCACAACACCACCTTCCTTCATCTCCATCAGATCAAACCTCACACAAATCCTGGTCTTTCTCGCTCCGACAACACATTCATCACGTACACCAACAGTTGCGTCAGACACAAAGGCATCTGCAACACAACACAGATAACCTCCATGGGAAAACGTCGGGCGCATTAAGTGCGATCAAGAGTTCAGAGCGAGCGCTCCCGACTCCACCTCCGAGTCGAACATCAGACGACTCGGAGCTGCGGTCTTTGTGTTTTTACAGCAGAGAAAGTTTCTGAGAGGACGGGGGAGTCGTGGGGAGGGGGGGTGGTTCACATCTGGTTTACGTATCAGGAGGACAATGGATCCCATCCAGCCTGAACTGATACTCGATACAGCTGAGAGACTCTGCAGCTCGTTAATCTGTCCGTCTGCCAGGAGGTCAAACTGAGTCATCCGGGAGGTCAGTCTGCAGGGCCCAGATTCGCTTTCTTTGAAGGAACGATTCACTCCGAAACACTGCAAACATCGTGTTGCGTCTTCGCCAAAGTGAGATCTGAAGACAGGAAATGTTCTTTAAAAACAACGTAAAAAGGATGGTGCCAACATTTCCCCCCTACCTCCAGCCTTCGTGCTAAGCTAGGCTGTACACATCCTGTTATAACACCATCTACTTACAAACAGCATTGGATATGCTAGCTGTTTTTAGCTGCCACTACATTAGCTAACTAAGAACAGGTAACATAATGTTGAATATGTAGCTCCGTTACAAACTATAAACACATTAAATAACGTTGTCTGTTTTGTGGCTAAACTAGAATTTTCCCCCTCAGTCATTATGCTAAGCTAGGCTAATCATCCTGATATAGGACACCAGTTAGCTTAAAGGATATGCTAGCTTGTAGCCAACAAACAGCTAAAATAATGTTGGATATACTGTTTGTAGGTGTCATAACACTGAGTAGATATAAACACTTATATGTATGGTTGATTATGCTAGCTGTTTTGTAACTACACTGGCTAGTAGTTTCCTCCTTTTTCCAGTCTTTGTGCTAAGCTAAGCTAAACAGTTTTAGGTGTGAGGATTATTGGGTTTTAATTGAATTAAAACAGCTCTGGACAAATTGTACATGATGTGTCAGCTAAAATTAGTTAGCTTGGTAGCTATTGTACTTGATCTTTAGCATGTTAGCATAGCCATATGTTCGCCCGTCCCATCAGCAGCACAATAGCATCAAGTTCTTTTGTAGTTTTTGTGACTGAAAATATATCTTTAGCAGATTTCTCTATTTTGAGCTAGGCTAGCAGTCCGCCCCTGTTTCCAGTCTTTGTGCTAAGCTAGGCTAAACATATCCTGGACTTGTCTCACAGAGATGAAACTGAACATCTGACTCTGGGGCAGACAGAACAAAATGTCCAATAATGTGAGTGTTACTATTTAATAATGTTTGATTGTCAGCTAAATAAGTTAGCTCTCTAGCTAACAAATGTTAGCCGAACTGTATTCTGTGAATCTGGGATCATTAGGAAAATAATAATGAATTATTTAGCTTGCTAGTTTCTTGCTCTTTAGCATGTTAGCATGGGTTTTAGCCTGGCTGAGATATAAACACATGTATGTGTGGTTGATCACGGCTAGTAGCTTCCTCCTTTTTCCAGTCTTTGTGCTAAGCTAAGCTTGTTTTCTGTTCAGGGAGTTCATCCCCCCTCCTCCAACATCCACCTCTCATTTTGGTTTTGACATGAACTGGGCTCAGTATCAACCCCCCCCCCTCCTCTCACTTCACCCAGAGGGGAGGGAGGGAGGCCGGGGGAGGCGAAGCCCCTCACCTCTGTCTCTGGTTTTCTTCAACACCACTTTCTCAGGAATGTGAGAGGAGATGAAAAGATGAAGTGGGAGGGGGGAGGGGAGCCGAGCACGCCTGCAGCAGAAACTGAGGGAGAAACGACCAAAAGAAACATTAAATGACGACATTTAAATATTGATTGATTTGGGGTTTTTTTGTTTCTGAATGTTGGAAAGAGAGTTTGGTGTTAAAATATTCTCTGTACATTGTGAGCGAATAAATGAAACATGAGTCAGAAGACGAATCTCCGTCCTTTCATCTTTCTGTCGAGCTGAACGGCAGAAAGAAACGGAGAGAACATTTCACATTTAAATGAGCTTTATTGAAACGTCCGGCACCGAGCTGCGGAAACAGGAAAAACACAACTAACGGTTAAAACGTTACCACGCACAGCACAGTGACTTAAATGGGCTTTAGTGATGAAACTGAAGGTTGACATCAGTAAGAAAAAGGCTTTTTTCCTCCCTTCCCCTCCTCCCCCGTCGCTGCCTCAGTTTATGTTCACAGAGGGGAAACATATAGGCAGAAAGCCCGAGAGCTAAACAGCAGAAGAAGAGTCGAAGAGGGAGCGGTGACAGATGGGTACCATTCGAGGCGTTCAGGGCTTTTATTTTGAAAAGCGCTGGCCTAAAAAGGCCTCGTGGCGTCCGAGGTGTTTTGGTTAACGCTGCGGTGTGTTTACACTGCGTCCACTTCGCTCCTCTCAGAGGAACGATGGAAACTCGCCTGTCAAACAAATAACGGAGAGAGACTCAAGAACGCAGCACAGACGTCTCCGATCGCTAAAACTAAAACACTTCCGTTCCCCTCAACGTCTCCACATCAGTAGCTTTGCGTTTTTCTGTTTAAGAAATGCACCCTGACGTGTTTTTGGTCGATTAACATTGAACTTTGAACTTTGACAAATAGCTGAACTTGATTCACTTCCTTTAATGTTTGGATTCCTGGATCATCTTTCACATGTTCACACCTCAGAGTCTGACCGCGGGAGATGAGGTAATCCCCTCGGCTCCTCAGGGCGTGGTGGATCCGGTCCTGGATCAGATTTAGAGGCTGCGAGGAGTCGAAGTGAACTCTGATAACCGTCCCTCCGGAGAGAGAGAGGACTGCCAGCAGCCGATGGACAGAAAAGATAAAACACAAGTTTATCTTCACAACGACAGTCTGGTCTCCAGACCTTTTCTATTATCTTGGACTCGGGGGGCAGGCTGGGCCACGGATTCAAAGAAGGGGGGCAGACTTGGGAGACATGAAGGCCCCCCCACCCCTTCTGCACAGGAGCAGGTTCCCCCAGGCTGAAAATGTTTGTAAAACCTGAACGGGGAGGACACGAAACCCTGATTATTGGAGATGAACCGACAGACGGACGAATCATCTGTAGCCGACCAATCAGAGAGCTCCTGAAACCCCCAGCGAGCGATCAATTAATCCTTATTGATCAGTTCAGCTCTGTGATTCAGAAAAGGAAACACATCCCCCGCCTCCGTCTTCACATCAGGAGGGTTTTAAAAATACACCAGAGGCCCTCCGACAGGGGGGGGCAGAGGGGAGAGGGCGGGGGCAGAGGGGAGAGGGGAGGGGGGGGGCAGAGGGGAGGGGCGGGGAGTTGAGTTTTAAACATGTTTTTCTGCTTTTCAGTCAGATTCACTTAAATAAAGAAACGCTGCGTTGCTTCGACTGTGGTGCTGCTGGTTTTCATGCGTGTATAATAAAGTTTGTGCTGCTGAGCTTCAGCTTTCAGCCCTCTGCATGGTTTTCTTCACAGCTTCCCTCAGTCTGTCGCTGACATCAAACGTCAGTGCTGCCATTTTGATTTGCTTCAAACTCTGATTCCCGCAGTTTGCTAAAAAACCTCCCTCCTGCTCAGAGTCCTGACTCCGTCAGACCCGAACTCTGGGGACCCTGTTGTGTCCTGACGCCAGTGAACACCTGATGGCGTGCAGCCTTGTTCTGAGTTCGTCAGGACCCCCACAGGGGTCGCAAGATAAATCCGACGGGTCATGAAACGATTAACAGAACAGGGAAAATATGTTTATTTGGTGTTTTTTTAACGTTTTCTATATGTTCATGTGAAGTACTGAACGTTTCGGGGGCACAAGTGACGAAGGTCGGGGAGCTGCTCAGCAGGTGTCCTGCTGTTAGCCAGCCTTCAGTCTGAAAACTGACTCCGCTTCAGGTAAGGGGTCCGTGAAGGTCCATCAGACACCTGACGGGTTTCTGAGACCCACCGCGGGCAGCTCGCGTCCCCAGCAGCTGGTTCAGGACTGAGAACTGCAGGAAACCTCGTCTGAGGCTCCAGCTGAGAGACGAGCGTCACGTTGTGTTTACGGAGACGCGGCCCCGCCCGAGACCCAGACCCACGCAGACTCTGACCCGTGAGATCGGCTGAGGACGCGGAGGACGCTTTGACCGCCGTGCACGCGTCTCCCTCGCCATTCGACTGGAAAACGAGAACTTTGTGTGACCTCTGACCTCAGAGTCTGCAGCCAGACCAGATCCAACATGTCCGCCCTGCAAGCAGAAACTGCTCAGCTGTTAGAGAGAGAGTGTGAGTGTGTGTGTGTGAGTGTGTGTGAGTGTGTGAGTGTGAGTGTGAGTGTGTGTGAGTGTGTGAGTGTGAGTGTGTGTGAGTGTGTGAGTGTGAGTGTGAGTGTGTGTGAGTGTGTGTGTGAGTGTGTGTGTGTGTGTGTGTGTGTGTGTGTGTGTGTGTCTGTCTGTGTGTGTGTGAGCTAACGGGAATGTGTTTACATTACACAGGGTGAGGTTGGGAGCTGTGAGAGGGTTCAGATCCTTTATTGAGTAAAAGTATATATATAGTTTGTTTGTATATATATATATATATATATATATATATATATATAATATAAATAACACTACTGTATATTGCAGAAACTGAAGGAATTAAAATCTTTGTGCTCTAATATTTAAAAGATTTAGTTTGACTCAGTTTTAATCAGAAAACCTGAAAGTGGAAATAATAAAATAAAGTAAAGAACTTTACTTTTTGTTTGTGACACTTCTGCACAGTTCTGTTTGAACGCCCCGCCCCTTTCCCCTCCACCGACCAATCAGCGGCGAGACGAGCGAGAAAACAAAGCGTCCGATTGGAGGAGAGAGCGGAGCCGAGTTTCAAGGCGCCCCCTCCTGAATAGCGGGGGGGGTGGGGGGCGCCTGGAAACCGGCCGCGCGGAGAGTGAGGCGCCTCAGTCCTGCAGACCTGCCGGAGGGACCGCAGCTCCACGGCCCGGCGGCTCGCTAACAAAGACAACTTCTCCGCGGACAAAGTGCCGTTTCTGGGACTCTCGGATGTCTCTACACGCGGCGCGACCGGGACTCTGGGAGGAAACGACTTTGCGTGGCTTCTCTCGGTCTTTACGAGCCTGAAGTCAAAAGACGTGACAGTTTAACAACTGGTGCGTTTTTAAACGTCTACCTGCGACACATTCATGACTTTATCCACTGGCTCCGGACTGAAGGAGGGTCGGATTATGAATTAACCCCGTTTTCCACCATTTTCTTGGAGAGTTGTGGAAACTGCAGCGGAACGATACAGGAATGCAGCAGTAAAGGGCTCCTTACGCGTCTTTTCACACAGTAAGAGCAGCAGCAGGCCTCGGGGAGCAGCACTTTGAACAGTTACAGCTGCTGCGAAAGCCTCGACTGCTTTGTGGAAACTTTTTTTCTTGGCTCTCGGGGTCGTATCAACTGTCATGGCGGTAGGGAGAAGCCGGTGGTGGGTTTGGATAACGGGCTGCGCCCTGGTCGCTGCGCTCCTCTTCCAGCCGAGCGCCGCTCAGTACGAGAAGGGCATTTCCATACCGGAGCACGGCTTCTGCCAGCCCATCTCCATCCCCCTCTGCACAGACATCGCCTACAACCAGACCATCATGCCCAACCTGCTGGGGCACACCAACCAGGAGGACGCTGGGCTGGAGGTGCACCAGTTTTACCCGCTGGTTAAAGTCCAGTGCTCCGTGGACCTGAAGTTCTTCCTGTGCTCCATGTACGCGCCCGTATGCACGGTCCTGGAGCAGGCCATACCGCCCTGCAGGTCGCTGTGTGAACGAGCGCGGCAGGGCTGCGAGGCGCTCATGAATAAGTTCGGCTTCCAGTGGCCGGAGAGGCTGCGCTGCGAGAACTTCCCGGTTCACGGCGCAGGAGAGATCTGCGTGGGTCAGAACACGACCGACGCAGACGGCCCCACGTCCGACCCGACCCCCAGACTCCCCGAGCTTGTGACCCTGCCGCCGTACATCCGCACCAACCAGCCCTTCTCCTGCCCCCTGCAGCTCCAGGTGCCCACCTACCTCAACTACCACTTCCTGGGGGCGAAGGACTGCGGAGCCCCCTGTGAGGTCTCCAAGCCCAACGGACTGATGTATTTCCGCGAGGAGGAGTTAAAGTTTGGCCGGCTGTGGGTCGGTATCTGGTCCGTGCTGTGCTGTGTGAGCACCCTCTTCACCGTGCTCACGTATCTGGTGGACATGAGGCGGTTTCGATACCCAGAGCGGCCAATCATCTTCCTGTCGGGATGCTACTTCATGGTGGCGGTGGCCTACGCCACCGGCTTCCTGTTGGAGGACAAAGTCGTGTGTATTGATAAGTTCAATGTGGACGGCTACAAGATGGTGGCCCAGGGCACCAAAAAAGAAGGCTGCACCATTCTCTTCATGATCCTCTACTTCTTCGGCATGGCCAGCTCCATCTGGTGGGTGATCCTGTCCCTCACCTGGTTCCTGTCAGCCGGGATGAAGTGGGGCCACGAGGCCATTGAGGCCAACTCGCAGTACTTCCACCTGGCAGCCTGGGCGGTGCCAGCGGTTAAAACCATCACCATCCTGGCTATGGGGCAGGTGGACGGCGACCTGCTCACCGGTGTCTGCTACGTGGGGATCTACAACGTGGACGCCCTGCGCGGCTTCGTCCTGGCGCCGCTGTTCGTGTACCTCTTCATCGGCACTTCCTTCCTGTTGGCGGGCTTCGTGTCGCTCTTCCGCATCCGCACCATCATGAAGCACGACGGCACCAAGACGGAGAAACTGGAGAAGCTGATGGTGCGGATCGGCGTGTTCAGCGTGCTGTACACGGTGCCCGCCACCATCGTCATCGCCTGCTACTTCTACGAGCAGGCTTTCCGGCCGCAGTGGGAGAGGACGTGGCACATGCAGACGTGCAAGCGCTTCGCCGTGCCGTGCCCGGCCGGAAACTTCGCGCCGTTGACGCCGGACTTCACCGTGTTCATGATCAAGTACCTGATGACCATGATAGTCGGGATCACGTCTGGCTTCTGGATCTGGTCTGGGAAGACGCTGCAGTCGTGGCGCAGGTTTTATAAGAGACTGAGTAACAACAACCAGGGAGAGACGACGGTGTGAGGCGCAGGAGGTATTTACCCGGACACACGGAGGACACGCGACTCTTGGAAGTAAAAACAGACGGTTGCTTTGCGCTCCGTCAGCCTCTGACTGACGCTTCTGTTCCCAGAGACGACGGATGTAAATCTGGCACGTGGCGGCTCTGAATCCTGGTTTCAGAGCCTCCTCGCAGAGACAAGAACTCGGACGCTCGAGCGTCACGTTGTGCCGCTTATTATATCTTCTATCAGTCGCTGCGATTGATTCTGCCCCAATGAATTTTCCACTTGTAGCTCTTTAGGTTTTCATACTTGTACGCTAACTGAAACAGGATTAAGAGCCTTTGAGGAATTCGGGTAACATTTTATTTTACGGGTCTGTAGTTGACCTGGAAGTTTCCTGGGGAAAAAAAATCTAATTTTACTAATTTCATTATCGATTAATCTGTCGATTATTTCTCGATGAGTTGTTTTAGTGGTCAGTGTCCATCCCAGTTTCCCGGAGTCCAAGACGACGTCAGCAGTTTACAATCAGAGAGAACCGTCGTGTATTTACGTTTAACAAGTTGGAAACAGTTGGATTTTTGAAAGAAATAACTTTTAATCAATGTCTTTGAGCCAGCTGCATCATGTGAGGCAAACAGCAAACAGTTTCCAGTGACAACCGTTCACTGTCGCTGTAAAACCAGGTTGCGTTTAGAGCCGGAGAGGCCGCATGTCGCTGTCACACAAACAGGAAGCTTCAGTTGTTGTAGTTTGGCTCAGGGAGCGGTTGATTAAAACACTCGGATCTGAACTCACAACATGAAACACATTGAATCCTTCGGTGTGACTCACACTGACAGAGGAGATGTTAGTGCTTTAAGAAACGACTGGCCGACAGGTTTATCAATAATATAAATAAAGCATAAAGAACAGTATGTCAGTACTGGCTTATAATGTAATAAATAAATAATATAATAGATCAGACCCGGTGAAATTCCTTTTCTCACCAAATTACATTTTTCCTCTCGGGAATAATTTCAGGTGGTGGTTAGGAAGTGATCCCGGCCCGTCAGATAAAGTGTTTCTGAAACGTATTGTGTGTTTCCTGTCTTTATTTTCCCGTGCTTTATTAGGAATGTGTTTGTCCTCATAGTTTCACACTTTAGAGCCGCTTCTTCTCCAAAACTGCCTCATTTATAGCTATTTTGTAAATACACTCTCTGAGAAGAACATATGTATTTATGAGAATTTAAAATCATCTTTTAAGCAGTGTTGTTGTTGTTGTTTTTTTATCTTTTTTTATGCTACACAGCTTGTGCTTGTACAGTTTTTCAGAATAAAATGTTAAAGTTTTTTAAAAGCCCTCGGCTTCCCTGTGTTTTAAAAAGAAAAGTCATTGATACGCATATTAAATCTGGTAAATTACCGGCGTGGTTTATTGGAAAGGAGTGTGAGTGTTAACGTGGTTTGTTCCAGACGGCTGATCGCCGCTTTCCTGCTGAAATCTGATCCCGCTTTCTTTTTCCTTTTGTCCCGGCTGTAGAAACCCTCCCTGTGTCCCAGAGACTGAAACCAGAGCGGTTTGACCTCCTTACGGGGAGGAACAAAACACATTTCATCCTTTTCAGGTCAGGAAAAGTTTGGGAACTCAGAAACAAGAGTCCAGCTGAGAGGTTTCTGTCGTGTGGGATAACTTTTCTTTCAGCAGCAGTGAACCAGCTGCAGGGCTTTCACAAAGTATTCAGACTAACGTTCAGTTAAAGCATCTAGACTCATAACTCACAGATTGAATCGGTCAGTGCGACTCTCACTTCCAGAGGAGATAGTTATCTCTGACGTCTCCTCCAGAAACCAGCTGAGACGCCAGAACCTATATGAGAATCCTGCTGTTTCTAAGTTTCCTTCAGTCTCACAGTGATCCAGAGACAGCTGTCTGTCCGTCCACGGGTCCACTGCAGACAGGAGCTGCTGACTGCTGGTTCGGCTGGTTCGGCTGCTTTAATGGTAAAAGTACAGAAGTTTAATGCAGTTAAAGTACACAAGTGTTGCAGCTTATTTCCTTTGAATGAGCAGCGTGTCTCCTCATTGGTGGTGTCGCGGCGCCCCCTGGTGGCTGAGATGAACTGCAGCATGTCCGCAGACTGAATGTGAATCACACATTATAAACTAAACCCCCAAAACTGATTTTCAAAATACAATAATAAACTAACACATTATACACTTTGTCTAACAAAACACTGCAAACATGTTTTACAATCAAATAATTATTCGAAACACGAACACGTGTTCTCTTCCAACAGGAACATTTAGTCAGTCATAACACAGTGACAAAGAAACACTATCAGCAGCTGAGACGACAGAAACTGCAGTCTTCTGTGAGTCAGGTCTGCCCTGATACAGCAGACAGCTGTTATTGATCACAGATTGAGTTCTGTAGTTTCTTTTGAAGCCTCTACATCGTTGTTTCGTTGGGTTTAGTAAATGCATTTTGTTTCTTTTGCTGCAGAAACAAAAAATGAACGACCATCTCAGAGTAGCTTTATAAAATGTAGTTTATGTAAAAAAAATAAATAAATACAGACAGAGAACTGCTGCAGTGAAGACTTTATTAGCAAAAGGACATTACTGCAAGATATACAAACAGAAAAAGAACCGGATTATAATAAAGAAAACAAAGTAATCTTCTGCATTTGGCCGCATGTTCTCATCCACATCACACCTGATACCTTCTGCAAGGCATCATGGGAAGAATCTGTTGGCGTGCCTTATCCGCCCCGGCAGAGATCAGCTGCGATTTATATATTTACAATCAGCTGTTTCTCATTAGCAGTGGGATAAAATACAGGGAATATATTTGTGTTTGCAGCTGTTCGCTTTGACTTCAGCCTGTAGAAGTTACGTTCAGAACACGATGTCATCTGTTAATCTGACTGGAAAGTGTAAAGTTGTTTTGTTTTGGTCGAGCTCGTGTGTAAAAGGAGTTCAAGCGTTTTAAATCGGTGCTAAGTGTTAAGTGTTTAGCCTACAAAGACGGATGCTGTGCTAACGTGTTAAGAGTTTAGGAAACTTGTTAAATCTATTGAAGCGATTGGAAAAAAGTGTAAATACAACCTCGACTACAGAAATACAACATTTCCTGCAGACAACACATATATATATATATATATATATTATATATATATATATATATATATATATATATAATATATATATATATATATATATTATATATATATATATATATATATATATATATATATATATATATATATATATATATATATATGTTATATATATATACATGTTATATACAGTATGTTTACATGTTGGCATCAGTGCTGGAATGTAACTAAGTTACTTTCAGGTTATTAATACAAAACATAAACCCACTAATGCATTATGACACATTATTATAAGTTAAGCTGCAGCAGCTGCAGTGCTAATATCTGAGTCCTTCTGCATAATGAGGTACTACTTTATTTAGATACGTTTGTACTTTTACTCACAGTTTTTTTTTCTCCAGTTGCTAACGAGCTTTGTTCAACACTGAAACCACATTTTCAGAACTCTTCCCACAGTCAGCGAAACAGAAGTCTGTGCGGACCAGACTGGGAACCGTTTTTCATTCAGCGACCGCACGTTTCAAAGTTCAGGAGCTCTTTTCCCGTTCGTCCTCCACAACATGCTAACATGTTCTGACGCTAACACACACATTCAGAATGATCACACACACATTCAAAACAGGATGATGAGCATTTACACAGTGATTATTTTAAAATACTGAAGTAAACTGAAACACTGGAGGCAGTGAAGTTTCTCCTGCAGGCTGCCGGATCAGCTGGATCAGCTGGATCAGCTGGATCAGCTGGATCAGCCGGATCAGATGGATCAGATGGATCGGACGTCCAGCAGGAAGTTTCTCAGCTGTGATGCTGATGAGGACAGAGCGCAGACCGGAAGCATCGCTGTGATTTACTGTAACGAACAGCTGCACATGTTGCTGCAGTAACGTATTTCATTTCTTCTGTTTTATCATCACTGCTGCCCCGGAGCTTCCCTCTGTTTCACCTTTTGGTTCTAATTTCTGATTCATTCGCGTTACAGATGCTTTCAGTAAAGTGAAACTGTGCGACAGTATTTATGTGGAAAACCAGTCAGTCACGTGATGCTGCCTGTTAGTGTTTTAGGCCAGTGTGTGAATGAAATGTGTGTTTCTGAATGAGACGTGTTGCCGGTGTTTGTTGGTAGGTGAGATTCCCCACATCCCCAGTTCACAACAGAAGTTATCTCTTATCTTTTCCTAAGGAGCAGGTCCAGACCGAACTCCGATCTCAGAGACCCAACAGATCCCACCGTGAGCACTTGGCCACAGCGGCATAGTAGAATAATAATTATAGTGTTAATATTAATAAATTAGTAATAATAGGAAGAATAATGACAGTATTAGTAACAGAGCCAATAACAGCCTCCCGAACCCAAACTGGGACCTGGTTCCACAGGAGAGGAGCCTGACACCTGAAGGCTCTGGCTCCCAGTCTACTTTTGGAGACTCTAGGAACCACCAGTAACCCTGCATCCTGGGAGCGCAGTGTTCTAGTCGGATAATAAGGTGTTAGCTCTTTAAGATACGATGGAGCCTGAACGTTAACAGCTCTGTAGGTGAGGAGAAGGATTTTAAACTCTGTTCTGGATTTAGTTTAATCTTTCCGTCTGTGTGCATTTTTATCCCATTACTCTCTGGATCGATGACAATATAAAATACAAATATTATTATTATAATTATCATTATTATTACTATTATTATTTTATTAATATGAACATTAACACTACTATTACATTACTATTATTTTAAAATCCTATGTTGCTTTGTGCTCTCTCTCAGTCTGACACTTTTCAAACAACGTAAGAAGGTTTTCCACAGACATATAATACTTTTCAAATCTAAATCGGCACAGTGCCGGAGAACTTTAAGCCCTGTAAGACTAATATATAAAATAATTTTACTTAGAGTTGTCTGTATTAACTTCTATACAGATATTATTATGTAGAATAATAAATACATTTGCTGACATTATGCTTTTGTACTGTTTACCTTTACTTTACTTTGTGGTATTTTTATATTTAAGTAAAGGATCTGAGTATTTCTACCATTGTTTAGTGCTAACAAATAGCTATTAGCTTGTAAAAAAAGAAAAAAAAAGGGCACTTTTATTGTGAAAATCAGCGAAGAAGAGGTACCGGAAGCAGTGTAACCGAGGCTAACATGCTAACTCTTTCCGTTAGCATAAGATCCAGTCGGAGTGAACCAGCAGAGCCTGTATGTTTGGATAAACCTGTCGAAGCGGACTTTGTGTGAACTTTCGGGATGTTTCACCGCAGACTCATCTCCTGTTAGCCAAGAATGCTAAAGGAAGTTAGCGCAGCTTGCTATCAGGAAGTAGACGGAGCCGGAGCTCGGCCTCACAGTGCTAGTCGGAGTAGCTTCGATAGAGACCAAACTGTATTTTTCACGGAATCTGCTGCTGTGAAGCTGTAAAAATGTCTAAAGTCCAAACGCTGAGAGCTTTTGTCAGCCAGAGACTAAGTGCGGCTGCTGAAGAGATATTTGAGCTGTTTGAAAGAACGATAGCAGAGTACGAGGAGGAACTTTGTGGACAACGCAAACTACTGGACGCTGTTTTCCAGCCTGAAGTCCGGCTGCACAGAGCAGGTTTGTGCACTTTACTTGTTGTTTCACTTTAAACTGCTGGGAAACCAGCTGCGGGGGAAGAAGTGTTCACATCCTTTACTGCAGTAAAAGTCCTGACAGCACTCTGTGAAAATACTCCACTGCAGTAAAAGTCTGTGAGTTTTATCAGCAACAGGAACTTAAAGTGTGACAGTGAGAGTCGTCCTCATGGGGGTGACTGCTGCTATCTGAAGGGAAGAACGTGGAAACAGATGCTTTTAAATGGTATTCAAAGTGTTTTTTACGTAACATTTAACACCAGACCAGATAAACACAAAGTAAAGGGAGAAGCAGCAGGAAGTTCACGTTTTAACGCGTTTAAACTCTTTTTTTCTGTCGTTGAGCTACCAAATGAAGAAGCGAGTAAGACGAGCTGAAAGGCGTCGCGCTCTGGTTTGCTACATCAGCTCAGACGGGATCGTTTTGGTTTTCATCTTCAGTACACCTGTGTAGAGTTTTACACCTGCGGGCCAAACTTTACGGGGGGCTGGTGAGTCTTTACTTTGTGGCGTCCCCCAAACCCAAACCCTGATCCGGTGCACCGAGGTCCGGTGGGTTTTAACAGGATAATGAGCCGGACAGCAGCACAAGACTTCCCGTTCAAGTTTAACTGCAACTTTAACTTTCGCTTCCTTTTCGAACGGAAAACGTTTCCACTTCTGAAATCTCGCGGCTATGAAAGTTTCGTCGTCTCGGACCGCTCGTGGAGCGCTGGCCTCTGGACTCTGTAGATTTTATTATTTTCACCTCGTGGGAAATATCAGATCTTTTCTCGGGTCAGATATCTTTGCAATGGATGAAGAAGCACAATGGAAACACTACAGTGAAGCCTGAGGCTGGGACTCTGGGGCACTGGGTCGGCCTCTTCCTGGAGCCAGGTTTGGGCCGTGTCTGACGGAGGGCGCTGCTTGTAGCGAGGATCCAATATGGAGACCAAAACCACTTCTCTTCTTTGATCCATGGCTGGATCTACGATGCGTGCCCAGCGTGGCTCATTTCCAGGTTCCCCTTGCGCGACCTCGGACTCTTGTCAGTCAGAGTCACGGACTTTGCCCACCAGAGCGACCTCGGCAGGTAAAGTCACGGACTTTGCCCACTGTGGCAGGTAAAATGGCCCCACGGCGAGCGCTCGGTTCTGCTCCTGCAGTCTTTTGAGCGCGAGTAATGTCGAACTTCACCTCGTAGGGGCGGCCTGAAGGATGGCGTGACGAGGGAGGCCAACGTCCTCCGGGACTGCTCTAAGTCTCGGCTTGGCAGAGATAGTGGCGCACCTCTTCAGTACCGCCCTCTGTGACGCAAGGCCAGCTGGAGCAGGGTGGGCGCTACAGCTGAGGCCTGGCGTGGCTTGTACCATGTTGGCAGCGCTGTAACGTAGTACCAGCAGTACGCCCGCTCCTCCAGCATCTCTAAAAACAGGCTGCCTGTGTGGGATCGCCTTTACGTTAAGTGCGACTTGCCCTCTTTTCCACTCGTTGTCTTCGAAATGAGCGGTGGTCCCCGACCAGCAGTCTGTTGTGGATCAACGGAGAGGAGCCGGTGGACTTGTTCCACCTCTTCTCTGTGCAGACGAACTCAGATTTTATGGTGTACCTGAGCTCTGCAGCAGCTAAAGCCTTTTTAAAACCAACACCTGAAACGATGGCGACAGATTTACAACCGTACTCCATCATCTTGTCCAGATTCTTCGCTCTTGGATCTGAAGGCCCCCGTTTAGTTACCTGGTCAAACACATGTGGCAGCGTGTCCTGTACTGGTGCTGCTGGTGGTACAGGTCTTCTCTGTTGCACTCGCAGTCCCTCGGCCTCCGTATGGAGATCTTCACGTCTCACTTTCAGGTGAGACCACGGATTGGTGCTTTACTGTAGACTGGATTCGCCAGATCCCTGGCTCATCTTTGCTTTGCAGGTATCGCAGACAACCATCTTTGGAGAAGTAGTCGCACACTTTACTGGCCGTTTGCTGTCGCTTTACAGCCATCTGTAGGTGATTGGGTGCAGTGGACTGAAGTATTCCCCACGCAGATAAGTTATAACATAAACACACATGTCCCTCGTTGTTACAGAATCATACTCGCTAACGGTGAAACTGCTAATTATTGATATATTTTAATATCGATCTAGCTTAACACTTTGTGCTGCGATGCCAAGTTGCTTGTGCCAGTCAGAAAGCGAACGCGCGTGGTAACCGTGATACCGGATCTCCACGTTTGATCGCTGATTGGCCCACTTGCCTTAGTTACGACTTTACGTCCAAACTAATTAGGTTGTGCCCAAAGTAATCGTGGTGCAACCAGTTTTAGTAGATTTACTCTCAACTTTTGTTCAAGTCCGTGTTCGTGAGCGCTTCTCCTGTGCCAAGATAATCCGTCCACCTCACAGGTGTGGCATATCGAGATGCTGATTAAACACTGTGATTATTGCGCTGGTGTTGCCTTGGACTGGTCACAATAAAAAGTCCACTCTAAAATGTGCAGTTGTCTTGAAAAAAGACATTTATTGGGCACAACAACGTCTATATTGTTTGTTGTCTGTATGAATTGATTTGTTGGCAAATCAGTTTCCCCGCTGGAGATTAATAAAGCGTTCTAATTTAAAGTGTCAAGTTTATTTCTTAATATTTATTTATAAAGTAACGGTAGAGGAAACACTGGTACGTCTGAGTGGAAACATCAGCTCTGTTTCAGGCGATTTAAAGGATCAATTCTTGACGTAAACATGAATATTTTCAATAATGCAGCAGTTAGAGGGTTCCTTGTACATTTTACAGCATTAGTTCTCTAAGAATCCTGAATCGATAAACATCGAAACATTTCAATGATGAACCTTTTTCTTTACATGTTAACAGGAAACGACAGTTTTCTAAAACGTGTGTCTGTATTTCATTATTCTCCACAGACCTCCAGCAGCTGTCGGTGTGTAAAGAAGAGGATCCCCCTGAGCAGCAGGACTGGAGCCCCAGTCTGGACCAGGACCCAGAGCCCCCACACATTAAAGAGGAACAGGAGGAGCTCTGGACCAGTCAGGAGGGAGAGCAGCTTCGAGGGCTGGAGGAGGCCGATATCATCAAGTTCACATTCACTCCTGTCACTGTGAAGAGTGAAGAAGACGACGAAGAGAAACCTCAGTCCTCACAGCTTCATCAAAGACTAACTGAACAGATGAAAACAGAAGCTGATGGAGAGGACTGTGGAGGACCAGAACCAGCCAGGAAGTCAGATCCAGATACTAATGACAAGACGTCAGACTCCTCTGAACCTGAGACTGATGACAGTTGTGATTGGGAGGAGACCAGGGAACCTCAGTCAGGTTTAAACCCTCTGCAAAATAACAGTGGTGAGAAATCATTTAGCTGCTCAGTTTGTGGGAAACAATTCAGCCAAAACTCAAATCTGAAGAGACACATGAAAATTCCCACAGGAGAGAAACCCTTTAGTTGTTCAGTTTGCAGTAGAGGCTTTATACAAAAGGTTAATCTGACACTCCACACGGAGCAGAAACGATACAGCTGCACTGTTTGCAGCAAAAGATTCACTTGGCTTTATCAGCTCGAAAACCATCAGTGTGTCGGTCGTCAGTCCTCACAGCTTCATCAAAGACTCACTGAACAGATGAAAACCGAAGCTGACGGAGAGGACTGTGGAGGACCAGGACCAGCCAGGGAACCTCAGTCAGGTTTAAACCCTCTGCAAAATAACTAACTAACTAACTAACTAATAACTAACAGTGGATGTAATGCTGGTGAGAAATCATTTAGTTGCTCTGAGTGCGGGAAACGATTCAGCCAAAACTCAAATCTGAAGACACACTTAAGAATTCCCACGGGGGAGAAACCCTTCAGTTGTTCAGTTTGAAAATGAAAACCCACAAGTGTGCTGGTGAGAGCAGCGGCAGTAAATGAAGCTGCAGAGATGCTTGTTGAGCCGATTCTTTCCTGCAGGATTTGAAGTACTGAGGGCAAGACTTGGCTCAACACTGATCAGTTCAAAACTGATACAGACTCCAAAATAAGTCGAGCTTCATCTTTTCAGCTGAGATGAACCCACGTGATCATTTTAATTCTGTCTTTATTTGTGTCTACATTATTCGGTTGTTTTCCAGGAACTGTGCTTTTTGGTTTTACATGTATTCATTGATTCAAATTGTCCAAAAGTATTTTATGTCGCCTGTACAGGACTGTGGTCAACATGTGTTTTTAAAACGTGATTTATAAATGAAATGACTTGACTTACTGGGGCTTGGGCCGATAAACGATGCCATCGTGACAGCCTCATTTTAAAAGCACCACATACCTGCATGGTTTGCGCCTGCCTCAGTAAATTATGGGGGGTCTTTATTAGTATCCCAGAACTTAGGTTTAAAACTTACCTACAGAGCGAACTCTCCTGTTATCAAGAACTTGCAAAAGGGTAGGGTGTCGGACTACGCCTGCCGAACACGAAGCAAAGTGCTACACCTGTCTTAAACGAGTAATTCCTAATCTTTATATTGTTAACCCCTTTTTTTCACCATGTGTCGCCCTGCACGTTTAACTTAGGACAAATATAATCATTGAATTATTAATATTGTAAAGACTAGAGGAAACTCTTGCTGATTTGTCCCATCCTGGTTGTTAAAAAATATAATTTTCCACATTGCATTATTTAAAGCAGCTCTCGCTTCAGGGACTTAAAAATAATTACTTTTTTTTCTCTGATTGGGTAATAATAGCCATAAAAGACAAATAAAACAGAACAAGAGCACGCTTTATTGGCAGAAACCTTTTCATTTTATATTGCAAGAGCTGGATTGTCATAATTTAATGGTCAAGATTTTGATCTGCAAAAGAATTGCAAAATTAATTATCTTAAACGAATTCTACAGGATCTTAAACGTAGGAAACTAATTATGGGCCTATGCAAAAACAACAAAATTCAAAATTATTTAAATGGGCCTAGTTAAATTAAATAGACTACAACAGTGCATTTAGATACATATATCAAGATAGAGTGTCTGGAACTTTAAAGCTCAAGGTTTTGGCCAGAAATACCAACCTTTTCTGGCTTTATTAATAGGCTGCGGAGTGGAGTAACAACGCTACCCGGTGTGCTGAACACACGCTCAGATGCAGCACTGGTAGCACATATACACCAATGTTTACATGCGAAGCTGGCCGTCAGAGGAAACCGTCCCTGGTTAGCTAGTTAGTGGGTCGTCTTCTCCATCAGTAGGTACGTTGTCATCTCTGCTTCAGCTTTTTGATGAGCAGTGATCGTGGCTGCAGCTGCTCTTTTCTCAAGAAGGCTGCCCAGTGAACCTTTTATTCTTCTAAATAAAATATATTATTTTTTAAAAAGAATAAATTTAGAACAGAATTAGATTTGAATATTTTAAATATAACTAAATATCGTTTCTAGAGCAGCAACAGTGATGTTTACAACAGCAAAGTCACTAATATAAACTCAAATGTCTCTGGTAACAAATCTAAAATGTCAATAAAATCATATTCCTGACATCAAAATACAGAGCGAAGTTTAGAAAGATTGAAGAACTCCGACATCAATCAGTGTCAGTCCTCCTCCCTCTGCTGCCGCTGTGATTCACTGCAGGTAAGTTACCTGGCAGAGGGGGGAGGGGCTGCTTTGTCTCAGCCAGCGGGAAGTTTAAAGAATTTGCCAAATTTTAAGATTCATGGCAAACTAAGATAAACAGACTACATGAAGATAGCTTTAGCTTGTTTGTAACAATTCACTATTAGCCGAGCTAGCGCGCTGTGGTTGTGTAAAACATGAGAAACCGCAGACAGAGCAGATTAAAATCTCGCTTTCTACGTGTTCACACGTTTATGCTTGTTGAACAGGCGTTTACTCACAAAGGTTTTATTGCACTTACTTACAGTAACAAGCGTAGTCGTCAACTCGAATAATCTTGGTTTAGTTTTCTTCACTTCACCTGGTTCACTTCGCTGTGTCCACTGAGGCCTCTGTGCTCAGAGCTCTGCCCCGACACAAAGAGCTGGGGAGAGGCTGCAACGTGATAATACATTACACCTAAACGTTAAAAAGTAGAGAGAGATAGATACTTTATTGATCCTGAGGGAAATTTAGACTAAAGAGCACCAATACACACAAGAATATGAGAGTAAAAACATAATATAGAAACACAGCAGTGAAGTGATAGTCCAGCTACAACAGAGAGCTGTCACTATGACAGAGTAAATGCTAACGGAGGTAGTGCAAATGTAAGGTGAATAAAAAGTTTTAAAAAACAGTAAGAATAATGCTAACTGTGGATAGTATAAAATACAAGTTGAAGATAAATATATAGACAAATGCAAACTGTGCATAAAGCTAACGTAACCAGTAACCGAGAGTGCAGCAGCCTAATGACAGATTGCAGGTGAGCATTCAGTCGATTTCGCCCCGCCGCCGCTGGGAGGAGCTGTACAGCAGTATGGCCTGTAGGACAAAAGACTTCCTCAGTCTGTCTGTTGAGCGGGACCGAGACAACAGTCTGCCACCGAACATGCACCTCTGCATTGTGAATGTGCTGTGCAGAGGGTGGCGGGCATTGTCCATGGCGGGCAGCAATTTTTCTAGGGTCTTTCTCTCTGCTGCTGACATAAGGTAATCCAGCTCTGTGCCAACCCCAGAGCCAACTCTCCTCACCAGTCTGTCCAGCCGTATAGCGTCCCGCTACTTAATGCTGCCTCCCCAGCACGCCGCAGCTTAAAAGAGAATGCCGGCTACAACAGACTGGTAAAACGCCAGCAGTAGTTTCAAACAGATGTTGAAGGACCCCAGCCTCCTCACAAAATAGAGCCAGCTCTGCCTCTTCCTGTGAAGAGTGTCGATGTTTGCTGACCAGTCCAGTCTATTGTCCAGCTGCAGCTCCACATACTTGTAGGTCTTGACCCCCTTGATGGAGACCAGTTGCAGATGGGGCCTGGTCCTCCGGAAGTCCACCACCATCTCTTTGGTTTTGGAGGTGTTAAGCTGCAGTTGGTTCAACCTGCTCCACTGTCACAAAGTCCTCCATCAGACTCCTGTACTCACCCTCCTGTCCCCCCCTAATACACCCAACAATTGCAAACAATTGCAGGGTCATCTGAGAACTTCTGCATGTGTTATAACTCAGAGTTGTACTTAAAGTCAGAAGTGTAGAGGGTGAACAAGACAGGGTTGAGCACAGTCCCCTGTGGTGCGCCAGTGCTGCTGACCACAGTCCCAGAGGTGCAGTCCCTCAGCCTGACATACTGTGGTCTCCCTGTGAGGTAGTCCATGATCCAAGTCACCAGTGTGAGTCCACCCCCATCTCTGTCAGCTTGTCTCTCAGTAGGAGGGGCTGGATGGTTTTGAAGGCACTGGAAAAATCAAAAAACACAATCCTCACAGCAGACAGAGTAATCCCTGTGTAGAGTTACATTGCCTATGATGGGGGGCATCCTCCAGCACCTGGACTCCTCAGGAACCTATGTC
Organism: Siniperca chuatsi; assembly: GCF_020085105.1. Classification (NCBI taxonomy): domain Eukaryota; kingdom Metazoa; phylum Chordata; class Actinopteri; order Centrarchiformes; family Sinipercidae; genus Siniperca; species Siniperca chuatsi. The sequence continues at coordinate 686,265 of NC_058065.1, read as the reverse complement.
AGGATCCTGTTTGTGGATTTCAGCTCCGCCTTCAACACTATCATCCCGGCTCTGCTGCAGGACAAGCTCTCCCAGCTGAGTGTGCCTGACTCCACCTGCAGGTGGATCACAGACTTCCTGTCTAACAGCAGGCAGCACATGGGGCTGGTGAAACATGTCTCTGACTCCCGGACCATCAGCACCGGTTCCCCCCAAGGCTGCGTTCATTCCCCGCTGCTCTTCTCCCTGTACACCAACAGCTGCACCTCCAGTCAGCAGCCCGTCAAGCTCCTGAAGTTTGCGGATGACACCACCCTCATTGGGCTCATCTCTGATGGCTATGAGTCCTCCTACAGGTGTGATATTGACCACCTGGTGACCTGGTGCAGTCAGAACAAACTGGAGCTCAACGCTCTAAAGACAGTGGAGATGGTTGTGGATTTCAAGAAGAACCCAGCCCCACCCTCATGCCACAAAAACCGCTTCTTTCCGTCTGCAGCTGGCCTCGTCAACAAGGCCCGGGACCACCACCCACCCCCCTTATAGTACAGTAATACTGTAAACTTGTGCACATTCCCATATAAATATTTCGCACATTGCACAAACTCTAATTTAAATAACGGTCATTATGCATCTTCTTTATTTATAACATTCTTTATTAGTTTCTTAATGTTTTTTAATATTCTTTAATATTGTCAATTTTATATTTATGATTCTTGACCTGCAGTACTTGCTTTATCTTTCTTTATATTTCTACTATCTTTATTGTTTTTGCATCAAAATACCAAAGCAAATTCCTTGTATGTGTAAACCTACTTGGCAATAAAGCTGATTCTGATTCTGGTGTTCTGTCGGGAGATGCAGTGACTTAAACCAACGGCGAGTAAGAAAAAGTATAAATAATACGTAATTTGTTAAGCTATGAGTAGAGGAAAAGTCTGCTCGCCGCTAGGCTAGTTTATGCAGTGTAAACTGGCTTATGGTGATAATGATGACTAGCAAAAAACAATTGTTTTGTCTATGAACCTTGACAGTAATTCTTCAGTCATTCTTCAGCAGTAAAACACTTTTCTGTCTTCAGCTGAAAGGTTGATTTGAACTCAGGACTAGCGGGTTTACATGTGCACGTAACATTAGCATGGAGTCGCAGCCGCCTTGATCGAAGTCATTTTATGGCGTTTCTGCTCTGACGAAACGCAAAGTGCATGATATGTTTTTAGTTTGTTTTAGTTTGAATTAGGGCTGGGTTTAAAAAAATCGATTTACCTATTCAAATTGATCTTCATTTGAATGATCCGATATCAGTTAATAAAATCTCGAGTTTGATATTTTAATATATGCCCTTTCCCATGGACGCGAGAAGCTTTAACCCTGTTAGGCTTGTGTCCATAGTGTTTTCTTTCTGGCAGAGAAGCGATGTATGAGGCTGGGATGTAGCCGATTTCCCCAGACCTGCGGCGGGACCCCAGCCACCAATGCTTGTTGCTCCACTCCAGGAGAAGCTTTCTCCGGCCGCCAAGTGCAGCGAGTTGGGCTCCGTGGATCAGAAGGCGCGCGATACTCGAATACCTGGGGAAGCTTTACAGATCTGGCTGCATTCACGTGTTGTGCTGCGAGCTTGATGAACTCTTTCTGAGCTAAAACTGCACATAGGTGCGCCGAACGTAAGACGAAGGAAGTTCACAAACAGTGCGTATAAATGCTGACACATAACCACACGGTATTGAAGCGTGAATAACGCTACGGTTCTACAACATATTATGCTAACTTACAAGTATCACGGAGGTTTTGTGAGTCGAGCGAAAATCTGCCATTCAGGTATACAGGTTCCCGGGCGCACCTGACTGACTGAGCAAGCAATCATCAAACGATCCTTGTTAGAATCTATCTTCTTTTCTTTTAACGCGGAAATAACGCAGCATTTAGACGTGCAATACTTGATGATTAAGGGACATTATCTGAAGCTTAAATAGCAACTTTTGGCTGATAATCATGTCTCAAATGGATTTCTATGGTGTAAATGCAACGTCTATATTGTTTGTTGTCTGTATGAATTGATTTGTTGGCAAATCAGTTTCCCCGCTGGAGATTAATAAAGCGTTCTAATTTAAAGTGTCAAGTTGTTTTCTTAATATTTATTTATTTATAAAGTAACGGTAGTGGAAACGCTGGTACGTCTGAGTGGAAACATCAGCTCTGTTTCAGGCGGTTTAAAAGGTCAATTCTTGATGTAAACATGAATATTTTCAATAATGCAGGTTAGAGGGTTCCTTGTACATTTTACAGCATTAGTTCTCTGAGAATCCTGAATCGATAAACATCGAAACATTTCAATGATGAACCTTTGTTCTTTACATGTTAACAGGAAACGACAGTTTTCTAAAACGTGTGTCTGTATTTCATTATTCTCCACAGACCTCCAGCTGCTGTCGGTGAGTAAAGAAGAGGTTCCCCCTGAGCAGCAGGACTGGAGCCCCAGTCTGGACCAGGAGGACCCACCAGAGCCCCCACACATTAAAGAGGAGCAGGAGGAACTCTGGACCAGTCAGGAGGGAGAGCAGCTTCAAGGGCTGGAGGAGGCCGATATCATCAAGTTCACATTCACTCCTGTCCCTGTGAAGAGTGAAGAAGATGATGAAGAGAAACCTCAGTCCTCACAGCTTCATCAAAGACTCACTGAACAGGTGAAAACAGAAGCTGATGGAGAGGACTGTGGAGAACCAGAACCAGCCAGGAACTCAGATCCAGATACTCGTGACAAGACGTCAGACTCCTCTGAACCTGAGACTGATGACAGTTGTGACTGGGAGGAGACCAGGAACCTCAGTCAGGTTTAAACCCTCTGCAAAACAATGAAGTACCTGTAAGTGATCAGGAATGTAATACTGGAAAAACATCAAGTAGCTCCTCTGAATGTGCTACAAGCTTTGGCCACAAGGAACATCTGCAGGAACAAGATGGACTCCAAACAGGAGAGAAACCATTTAGTTGTTCAGTTTGTGGTAAAAGATACCTCGTGAAGAACTCGTTAACGACTCATATGAAATTTCATTCAGAAGGAAAACGTTTCAGTTGCTCAGTTTGTAAAAAAACTTTTCAACGGAAAGCAGAGGTTGTGAGGCACATGGTAGTCCACACAGGAGAGAAACCATTTAGTTGTTCTGTCTGTGGGAAAGGATTTGCACGAAAGCCACATCTGAGACGACACTTGACGGTTCACACAGGGGAGAAACCCTTCAGTTGTTCAGTCTGTGGTAAAAGATTCGCAGAAAAGTCAAATTTGTCCACACACTTACGAGTTCATACAGGAGAAAAACCTTTCACATGCTCAGTTTGTAAAACAAGTTTCAGCTTCAGAACCGCTTTGTCCCAACACATGAGAATCCACACGGGGGAGAAACCCTTTAGTTGTTCTGTTTGTGATAAAAGATTCACTCAGCTCGCTCACATGAAAAACCACAAGTGTGCTGGTGAGAGCAGCGGCAGTAAATGAAGCTGCAGAGATGCTTGTTGAGCCGATTCTTTCCTGCAGGATTTGAAGTACTGAGGGCAAGACTTGGCTCAACACTGATCACTTCAAAACTGATACAGACTCAGATGAAGCCACGTGATCATTTTAATTCTGTCTTTATTTGTGTCTACATTATTTGGTTGTTTTCTGGGAACTGTGCTTTTTGGTTTTACATGTTTTCATTGATTTAAAATTGATTCAAATTGTCTGAAAGTGTTTTATATATATTTATATACAGCACTATCATCAACATTTGTTGTTTTAATATGTGATTTCTAAATGAAATGACTTGACTTTCCTCCCAATAACAGTTTATTTCTAATTTAATGGACTCTCCTGGTCTTGAATTGATCTCTCATTATGTGTAAAACACGAACAGTTGATTCTGAAACTGCTCATACTGTATTTGTGTTATTTCGGTCAAATCACAAGTCTTGAGACAAACTTTGCTTTGACACAGTTGGACGGCTGATGTGTTGGATTTACGCAGGTACCATCGGGTCTGTTCGGATCGGGTCATGGCATTGATTTACCTGAGGTCTGTTTTAGACCGGGTCCAGACTTTTGGACCTATGAAGACCTCTTCAGACTCTCTTCAAGCAGCAGCAGCAGTTTCTACATGTGCTTATCTGTAAAATGTCACAGAGATAAATGTAAAAAGACGTGTTGCTCTCCACCGCTCACTAACACATCATTGATTCAACCTTGTGGCTGCAGCTTTATTTAGTAGCTTCATGGTTCACGTGTCTTTATTTCCCTCCTGATCCAACCAGGAGGGTTTCAGGTCCATCACAGTCTGTCCCAGTCTTCCTTCCCTTTAGTTTTATACTTCAGAGTGAAGCTTTGAAGCCTCATTTCAACTCCACTAAACATTAACTTGAACGATCAGCTAGAAGTCATCTGTAAGAAATAAGTAAATGATGATAACTTATTATTATTATACGGCTTTGTTGAATACTCGATTCTGATTCTCATTTTGAGAAGATTTTTAAACAAGTTAATTTTTTACTGGAAACTGGTTATAATATTCGCACGGCTTCAACACATATTTTCATTTGTTTTAAGAAAAGGTTTTTAAAAGCTCAATAACAGGCATAAATTAATAAATATGTTTTTATTAATTTTCTGTTGATTTATGATATGAATCCATTGGAAACTTTTTGTAAACCATTAGAAGTTACTAATAAAAATGTGTAATGCTTTAATAAGTGTGTTGATTTATCAGATGTGGCATTATGAAATAAAAGTCCAATGAAATAAATAAAACTTTGAAAAACATCCTTTTTGAAATAAAACCCATTTATTTATTGACTAAAATGGCATTCCATGCACCAGAATATTAATATAGTATGATTATGTAATTTTACTTAGTTGTCTGTATTATTATGTATATATATACGTTAATATGTATAGTAATCAATGCATTTTGCTGACATTATGCTTTTGTACTGTTTACTTTTACTTTACTTTGTGGTATTTCTATATTTAAGTGAAGGATCTGAGTATTTCTACCATTGTTTAGTGCTAACTAATAGCTATTAGCTTGGAAAAAAGAAAAAAGAAAAAAAGGGCACTTTTATTGTGAAAATCAGAGAAGAAGAGGTACCGGAAGCAGTGTAACCGAGGCTAACATGCTAACTCTTTCCGTTAGCATAAGATCCAGTCGGAGTGAACCAGCAGAGCCTGTATGTTTGGATAAACCTGTTGAAGCGGACTTTGTGTGAACTTTCGGGATGTTTCACCGCAGACTCATCTCCTGTTAGCCAAGAATGCTAAAGGAAGTTAGCGCAGCTTGCTAGCAGGAAGTAGACGGAGCTCGGCCTCACAGTGCTAGTCGGAGTAGCTTCGATAGAGACCAAACTGTATTTTTCACGGAATCTGCTGCTGTGAAGCTGTAAAAATGTCTAAAGTCCAAACGCTGAGAGCTTTTGTCAGCCAGAGACTAAGTGCGGCTGCTGAAGAGATATTTGAGCTGTTTGAAAGAACGATAGCAGAGTACGAGGAGGAACTTTGTGGACAACGCAAACTACTGGACGCTGTTTTCCAGCCTGAAGTCCGGCTGCACAGAGCAGGTTTGTGCGCTTTACTTGTTGTTTCACTTTAAACTGCTGGGAAACCAGCTGCGGGGGAAGAAGTGTTCACATCCTTTACTGCAGTAAAAGTCCTGCAGTCAAACCTCACTGCAGTAAAAGTCCTGACAGCACTCTGTGAAAATACTCCACTGCAGTAAAAGTCTGTGAGTATTATCAGCAACAGGAACTTAAAGTGTGACAGTGAGAGTCGTCCCTGTGCAGTAAAACGCTTCCTGTCAGTGTTTTATTATATCTGATGTTTCTGGATTCATGTTCCTGCTGCATTCATGTGTGTGTTGCATTTTACTGCTGCAGATGTTTCAGGCTGAGCTCATTTTAACTGCTTTATATCCTGAGATGGTGTCGTCCGCATTCGTCCAATCAGTAATCAGTAATCAGGCCTATTGTCTTCTGGCTGCACCTCCCTCATCACTGTTAGTACCTGATTAGCATATGATTGGTTCAGTGTATTAACACCTTGGTCAAGCCAATCATATGCTAATCAGGTACTTAACAGTGATGAGGGAGGTGCAGCCAGAAAACAATAGGCCTGATTACTGATTACTGGGCCATCATGGAAACTATTAGGTCAGTTTCAGGTGAAACTAGGCAGGGTAAACAGCAGATACTCAGGTAGACTCCTCCCTGAGGGCGGGGCCTAAGCAACACAGAGTAGCTTAAATTTCTGAGTTCTCAGACCATTTTCACAATTGAGAATGACTTCCGGATGGGAGCCGAAATGTCTTGATTCTGACAACAGCGTCTAGATGACTACGACTGAAACCTTTTCTACGATGCTTTATATACTGTTGGGTGGTTTCCTCTGCAGCAATGCATCATGGTCTATCAGATCATCACGTGTTTGCAGCGTCGCTGTCCTGCAAGAACCACGTATCTCTAAAAAGTCTTCATGAGCTCAGAAAAACAGCCTGTTTTCAGCTTTGACGGTGCAAGAGGAGAGGGAGCGACACTTCTGCCCGAAGAGCCGCTGACTCTTGTCTGTCCGTCGGTGTCCTCTTTCTGTGCCGTTATCAGTTTATAAATTGGTTTTTCAGCCTGTGAAAAGTGTCAGTTGAGTGAGTCTCATGGTCAGTGCTTGAGAGTTGACAGTCCTGTGGCTAACGCTAGTAAAAATGCTAAACTAACGTCAACCAAGACAGTGAAAAAAGCCCAGTTATCTCCAACAACAACTTATCTAACTAGCTAATTAATTACCCAAACATATCGATGAAGTTGTCGATGCCTCGGTTCAAGTTTCGTCGTCCTTGGAGGGTTCAACTTCTGTGCCGTTATCAGTTTATAAATTGGTTTTTCAGCCTGTGAAAAGTGTCAGTTGAGTGAGTCTCACGGTCAGTGCTTGAGAGTTGACAGTCCTGTGGCTAACGCTAGTAAAAATGCTAAACTAACGTCAACCAAGACAGTGAAAAAAGCCCAGTTATCTCCAACAACAACTTATCTATCGATACCTCGGATCAAGTTTCGTCGTCCTTTGAGGGTTCAACTCCTTCGGAGCCGGGCGCAGGGGTGCTACCGCGACTGCATTAAAATCCGAAGTGATGCAGTAAACTCACTGTTGACGCGTCGAGGGGACGCACACAATTTTGTTCCTTGAAAATCCGTGTTGAAGAAACCCGAACACGAGTTTTGCCCAGAGCGTTTTGGCAGTGCACCAGTTGTTGTGTATCAGCTTTAGCATGCTAGTCAGCTTAGCCCGGTTAGTCAAGCTCATGTAGTATCGCTGCTCAACTGTATGGGAGCATTACGGTTTCCCGGCTAGTGATCATTGATTAATGTCAAACTGTATGCCGACATTGTTCGACTGAAGCGTGGTTTCTTTTGTTTATTTCTGTGATTTTAAGACAGATTTGTTGTTCGCCGTTTCAGGGGTGCAACTGTGAGTTTACTGCGTCCTTTTGAATTTTAATGCATCAAACCCAGGACGCATACCTAGCAACATCGCTGTTAATGTAATCTGTCGAAAACCAGAACAATTTTTGAAGGACTTGAAAGACATTTTAGTTACTGCGGTCTGTTTTGGGATTCTACCAGCCAGTTTCACACTCTACCCGTCTAACCTCCCAACAAATCCTGTTCTCCAGATGTAAGAAAACATGTTTATTTGGTACAGACCCCAACAAATGTAACATCCTCGTGATTTTAATAGTTTCTTCAGTAAAAATGAAAATTATCATTCACACTAATCGTGAATCATATTACAATTGTTATATCTGTCAAAATAATCGCAATATGATTATTTTTTTACCATATCGTGAAGCCCTAGTAACGATGACATTGAGCACTGATATGGTCTTGTTCTTCCTGCTCTCTCCTCCCAGCTGCCAATTCCAGCAGTTTGTAAATGCACATTAAGTATGATCAACCTTTTGTTCTTTACATGTTAACAGGAAATGACAGTTTTCTAAAACGTGTGTCTGTATTTCATTATTCTCCACAGACGTCCAGCTGCTGTCGGTGAGTAAAGAAGAGGATCCCCCTGAGCAGCAGGACTGGAGCCCCAGTCTGGACCTGGAGGACCCACCAGAGCCCCCACACATTAAAGAGGAACCGGAGGAACTCTGGACCAGTCAGGAGGGAGAGCAGCTTCGAGGGCTGGAGGAGGCCGATATCATCAAGTTCACATTCACTCCTGTCCCTGTGAAGAGTGAAGAAGACGATGAAGAGAAACCTCAGTCCTCACAGCTTCATCAAAGACTCACTGAACAGATGAAAACAGAAACTGATGGAGAGGACTGTGGAGGACCAGAACCAGCCAGGAACTCAGATCCAGATACACATTTACAACCAGATATTCAGGACAAGATGCCAGACTCCTCTGAACCTGATGACTGGGAGGAGACCAGGGAAACTCAGTCAGGTTTAAACCCTCTGAAAAACAATGAAGTACCTGTAAGTGATCAGGAATGTAATACTGGAAAAACATCAAGTAGCTCCTCTGAATGTGCTACAAGCTTTGGCCACAAGGGACATCTGCAGGAACAAGATGGACTCCAAACGGGAGAGAAACCATATAGTTGTTCTGTCTGTGGTAAAAGTTTTGCACGAAAGGAATATCTGAGACAACACATGAGAATCCACACAGGAGAGAAACCCTTCAGCTGTTCTGTCTGTGCTAAAAGATTTGCACAAAAGGACAATTTGAGACAACACTTGATAATCCACACAGGGGAGAAACCATTCAGCTGTTCTGTCTGTGGTAAAGGATTCACACAAAGATCAACTTTGACCCAACACTTAAGAGTTCATACAGGAGAAAAACCTTTCAGCTGCTCAGTTTGTAAAGCAAGTTTTGGTAACAGAGGCCATTTGTCCAGACACATGAGAATCCACACAGGGGAGAAACCATATAGTTGCAGCGTTTGTGATAAAAGATTCACTCAGCTCGCTCATATAAAAAGACACAAGTGTGCTGGTGAGAGCAGCGGCAGTAAATGAAGCTGCAGAGATGCTTGTTGAGCCGATTCTTTCCTGCAGGATTTGAAGTACTGAGGGCAAGACTTGGATCAACACTGATCACTTCAAAACTGATACAGACTCAGCTGAGATGAAGCCACGCGATCATTTTAATTCTGTTTTTATTTGTGTCTACATTATTTGGTCGTTTTCCAGGAACTGTGTTTTTTGGTATTACATGTATTCATTGATTTAAAATTGATTCAAATTGTCTGAAAGTGTTATATATATATATATATACACACACACATGTGTTGTTTTAAAATGGGATTTCTGAATGAAATGACTTGACTTACCTCCCAATAACACAGTTTATTTCTAATTTAATGGACTCTCCCGGTCTTGAATTGATCTCTCATTATGTGTAAAACACGAACAGTTGATTCTTAAACTGCTCATACTGTATTTGTGTTATTTCGGTCACATCACAAGTCTTGAGACAAACTTTGCTTTGACACAGTTGGACGGCTGATGTGTTGGATTTACCCAGTTGCCTTTAAAGCAGAGCTTCAGATGTTTCCGGCCTGTTTCCGTACAGTACTCAGATGTGTATTCCATATGTGTGTTGAGAGAGTTGTTGGTTGCTGTAATCGCTCTTCAACTGGGTTGATCTTCGTCCCGGGACTCGTGTGGATGTTTCTTGCAGTTGTTTTGTTATAGACATATCCCTCCGCCCCGGCTCAGCAAGGAAACAGTCTGTGGAAACATAAAGAGGGAGTTCTGTAGAAAAAAGACGAAGTTTGGAAGATCCCCACTTGATGTGTCGAACTCAGACTGCTGAAGCCTCAGATTAACGTCCCCTGAACTTCACAATGCATTTGTTCCAGGTACCATCGGGTCTGTTCGGATCGGGTCATTGATTTTTACCTGAGGTCTGTTTTAGACCGGGTCCAGACTTTTGGATCTATGAAGACTTTAAAGCCTTGTTTAACTCGGCTAAACATTTACTTTGATGGTCTTTCTCTGCAGAACATCTCCTTCCTACCAGGTCATTACAGTCTGTAAAGTTTTCTTCTCATCAAAAATCTTCCAGTGAGTAAAGACTATTTTGACTTGTTTCAGGTATTTTATACAATCCAGTGTGATTTTTCTTGTTTCAGCGCAGCGACCTGCCTTCTTCTGTCTTGTTTCAGGATGAAGATTAATTTTGAAAAGTTAGTTTTTTTTTGCTGCTGCATGTTAATAAACTCATCTAATTGTATCTATAGTGACATAATAAACAGGTGAATGAACAAACTCATAGGAAATGTTTGTGTGATTATGCTGACATGCTGAAGTTCATTAACTCAGGGTGTTGGTGGACTGCTGCGTGTTTTTATGTGGATTTGTTGCGGAAGAAGAAATAAAAAGATACAACCTCTGGTTCTGCAGCAATGATCTGAACTGTCCATTGTGAGAATGCGCACCACTTCTTCAAACGAGCTAGAACGACACACCGGTCCTGCTGCCTTCAGACGGCTGTAGAAATGTAATTCCAAACATGACTATTAACCACATAATGGATATGTATTTGCTGCAGTTGCCTGACAAAGGAACTAACTAGCCTAACAGAGGTCACTTATGATGCTATTTTACGCCGGACTAGTTAGCTAGTTGTTAAGCTTAATGGTGGGCTATTGCCTGTGTTAGGCTGGCTGTGTTGAGATGTTTTAATAGTGTTTGAATTTCACAACACCATCGCTACCTGACCAGAGCTTGAGGAACCCTCCTGTGAAAGGGTTAATGAATCCGGATCTGGGAGTTTCCAGTTTACAATGTGGACTCTCCAGTCCAGCAGACAGCAGCTTCTCCCCCCTGTGAACACTTGGCTGTTTGTCTTTGTTTGTCGTTTCTTCGGGTACATTTTGGTTCAGATACAAATGTAGAATAAATCTTTAAAATCATCTGTTGCATTTAATAATTCAACAACAAAAGAAAAACATACACAACAAACATAAAACAAAGGTTTTTATTAATTATGTCTTATTTATTAAAACATACATACATGTTCTTACTACAAAACAACGTAAGAAGGTTTTCCACAGACATATAATTCTTTTCAAATCTAAAATGGCACAGTGCCGGAGAACTTTAAGCCCTGTAAGACTAATATATAAAATAATTTTACTTAGAGTTGTCTGTATTAACTTCTATACATATATTATTATGTAGAATAATAAATACATTTGCTGACATTATGCTTTTGTACTGTTTACTTTTACTTTACTTTGTGGTATTTTTATATTTAAGTAAAGGATCTGGGTATTTCTACCATTGTTTAGTGCTAACAAATAGCTATTAGCTTGTAAAAAAAGAAAAAAAAAGGGCACTTTTATTGTGAAAATCAGCGAAGAAGAGGTACCGGAAGCAGTGTAACCGAGGCTAACATGCTAACTCTTTCCGTTAGCATAAGATCCAGTCGGAGTGAACCAGCAGAGCCTGTATGTTTGGATAAACCTGTTGAAGCGGACTTTGTGTGAACTTTCGGGATGTTTCACCGCAGACTCATCTCCTGTTAGCCAAGAATGCTAAAGGAAGTTAGCGCAGCTTGCTAGCAGGAAGTAGACGGAGACGGAGCTCGGCCTCACAGTGCTAGTCGGAGTAGCTTCGATAGAGACCAAACTGTATTTTTCACGGAATCTGCTGCTGTGAACCTTTAAAAATGTCTAAAGTCCAAACGCTGAGAGCTTTTGTCAGCCAGAGACTAAGTGCGGCTGCTGAAGAGATATTTGAGCTGTTTGAAAGAACGATAGCAGAGTACGAGGAGGAACTTTGTGGACAACGCAAACTACTGGACGCTGTTTTCCAGCCTGAAGTCCGGCTGCACAGAGCAGGTTTGTGCACTTTACTTGTTGTTTCACTTTAAACTGCTGGGAAACCAGCTGCGGGGGAAGAAGTGTTCACATCCTTTACTGCAGTAAAAGTACTGACAGCACTCTGTGAAAATACTCCACTGCAGTAAAAGTCTGTGAGTATTATCAGCAACAGGAACTTAAAGTGTGACAGTGAAAGTCGTCCCTGTGCAGTAAAACGCTTCCTGTCAGTGTTTTATTATATCTGATGTTTCTGGATTCATATTCCTGCTGCATTCATGTGTGTGTTGCATTTTACTGCTGCAGATGTTTCAGGCTGAGCTCATTTTAACTGCTTTATATCCTGAGATGGTGTCGTCCCGCATTCGTCCAGTAATCAGTAATCAGGTCTATTGTCTTCTGGCTGCACCTCCCTCATCACTGTTCAGTACCTGATTAGCATATGATTGGTTCAGTGTATTAACACCTTGGTCAAGCCAATCATATGCTAATCAGGTACTTAACAGTGATGAGGGAGGTGCAGCCAGAAAACAATAGGCCTGATTACTGATTACTGGGCCATCATGGAAACAAAAGAAGGTCAGTTTCAGGTGAAACTAGGCAGGTAATCAGCAGACACTCAGGTAGACTCCTTCCTGAGGGCGGGGCCTAAGCAACACAGAGTAGCTTAAATTTCTGAGTTCTCAGACCATTTTCACAATTGAGAATGACTTCCGGATGGGAGCCGAAACGTCTTGATTCTGACAACAGTGTCTAGATGACTACGACTGAAACCTTTTCTACGATGCTTTATATACTTTTCTACCAGCCAGTTTCACACTCTACCCGTCTAACCTCCCAACAAATCCTGTTCTCCAGATGTAAGAAAACATGTTTGTTTGGTACAGACCCCAACAAATGTAACATCCTCGTGATTTTAATAGTTTCTTCAGTAAAAATGAAAATTATCATTCACACTAATCGTGAATCATATTACAATTGTTATATCTGTCAAAATAATCGCAATATGATTTTTTTTTTTTTTTACCATATCGTGAAGCCCTAGTAACGATGACATTGAGCACTGATATGGTCTTGTTCTTCCTGCTCTCTCCTCCCAGCTGCCAATTCCAGCAGTTTGTAAATGCACATTAAGTATGATGATTATTTTCCAAGATGGTGCTGCTGTATATGGCTCGCCGTCCGCGTCTGTTGAGTTTGCTGTTCATTTTTGTGTTTCTACTGTTTGTCATTCATGATGTGTCATCACTACTTGTGGATAATCGTCTGATGTTGCTGAAAATATGGGATACTGTGAACAATTTGCCTCAATGTGCAAAAAATGGGCATTCAAATACACCGCCACCTCTGCTTGCTTCTGTGCCGGCTTACCTATGGCGTCCTGTCTGCGCGTTGCCTCGCAACAAGAGGCGCAGGAGACGCGGAAAAAGAGGAGGGATGCTGGTGAAACTCAAGGCTTACCTGGCTTCCTCGCGTATGGATTATTCTGGCTGTTCCCTGAATGGAAAACCCACGGATTGTACAAATTTTGACCTGCGGTGCTCTTTGGAGTACTGCTATCGGTGGCTCCAACCAGCTCTCCCTGACGCCGGGTGTTTGTTTCTGTGTCGCCGGCCTGTGAGGATCCAGACACGGGGCTGTGTGCGGGGGAATCTCCGCCCGCTCAGTCGTGCTGCCCAGCAGACTGTGCGCTGTAGGTCAGTACGTACAGCCCTGTTAAACACTCGTTCACTTCCAAATAAGACTTTTATCTTGAACGGTTTGATTTCCATTCACGATCTGGATTGTCTCATGCTCACAGAGACCTGGCTAAAACCAGGTGATAACAGTGCTTTCTCCGAGCTCCGGACAATATGACAGTTTGCTGATTTGTGGCGATTTTAATATTCACGTTTGCTGCCCATCCAGTCAGTTGGCAAAGGAGTTTCAAAGCCTTCTGACCTCTTTTGACCTGACACAGTCAGTAAACGCCCCCACGCATCAGCATGGACATACACTGGACCTGATAATCTCTCACGGACTGATTGTATCCATCTCAGAAATAAGTGACATTTGCATTTCAGACCACTTCCCTGTTATAGTTGAATTTAAAGTCCCTCTCCCTGCAGCCAAATCTCTCATTCCAGCCGGTCGCCGCCGCACCATTACATCCACCACAGCTGGAGAATTTGCTGCTGCCTTCATGAACACCACTCTTTATTCCCAGGACATCATGGTCTCTCCTCTGTGCCCAGAGGACTTCATCTCCTCCTTCCATTACACCTGTTCAGAGATTTTTAACAGCATTGCTCCTTTCAGGTGCATATCTGTCAAAACTAAACCAGACCCCTGGCTTAATGACACCACCCGCGCCCTCAGGCGGCAGTCCAGACAGGCTGAGCGCAAGTGGAAGAAGGACAAGTTACATGTCACTGGGTATATTGAGGGACAGTCTCACTGAGTATCAAAATGCTGTTAAAGCAGCTACAGTAAATGTCAGTACTTGTCAAATGTTATTTCCACCAGCTGTAATCACCCGAGAGTGCTATTTAGTACAATTCAGTCTGTTACTAATCCATCTAGTAATGTTCTGCAGCATGTGACAGTCAACCTGTGATGATTTTCTCCATTATTTTGTTGACAAAGTAGCCTCTGTTAAACAGAGCATTAACAATATGTCTAACAGTTTTGACTTATGCTCTTCTTCTGTACTCTCTGTATTTAATGTGTTTGAGCCAGTGTCACTGTCTCTCCTTGCTGAGGTGGTCCAGGGGTTGAGACCGACTAACTGTCCTATGGACATTATTCCTTCCAAGGTGCTTAAACAGGTTTTTAACACAGTGGGGCCATGTCTCCTCTCGTTCATAAACAGCTGCCTCAGCTCAGTTCTGTACCAACTGCTTTCAAGCATGCTGTGGTCAGACCTCTTCTAAAAAAAACAAACCTTGATCCTGCTGTCCTGTCAAATTTTAAAAATAGTCTTCATTCAGTTAAACTCTTTTCTGGAAAACAATCAAATCTTTGAAAAATTCCAGTCTGGCTTCAGAACACGACACAGCACTGAATCCGCTCTGCTGAAAGTACAGAACGATATTCTCTTGTCCCTCGATGCAAAAAAGCCTGCGCTGCTGGTAATGTTGGACCTTACTGTAGCGTTTGACACCGTGGACCATTCAGTCCTTCTGAGACGTCTGGTCCAACAGGTTGGCCTTCAGGGAACTGTGCTACAGTGGTTTAGGTCATATTTAACAGATAGGACATTCTCTGTTATGATTGATGACCTTTCCTCCTCTTCAGCCCCTATGACCTCTGGTGTGCCACAGGGATCCATTTTGGGCCCTGTTCTATTCTCTCTGTACATGCTGCCTTTAGGTTCAGTTATTTCAAGTCACAATGTGTCCTTCCATCTGTATGCAGATGACTTACAAATCTATCTGCCGGTTGTCCCCAATTTTCTGACAGTCTTGAATCCATAAACAGATGTTTAGATGACATCAAACTGTGGCTGTCTCAGAACTTTCTCTGTTTGAATGAGGACAAAACAGAATATATTTTTTTGGCACATCCAACCTGCCCAACGTTTCAGCTCCTGGTCTTGTTGCGTTGACCCCCCATTTTAACCACGTTGTGAAAAATTTGGGGGTGAAATTAGACAGCAGTCTAAAATTTGATAAACAAATTGATTCTGTGGTCAGGGTAAGCTTCTTTCAGCTCCGCCTCCTAGCAAAGGTTAAACCCTTCTCGAGCCGTTGTGACCTGGAGAAAGCTATCCATGCTTTTGTTAGTTCCCGCATAGACTACTGTAATGCGCTCTATGTGGGAGTTAACCAAGCTGGTCTTCACCGTTTGCAGCTTGTGCAAAATGCTGCGGCCCGCCTGCTCACTAACAGTCGGAAACACGAGCACATCACACCTGTCCTACACTCCCTGCACTGGCTCCCTGTCCAGTTCAGAATTCATTTTAAAATTTTGACATTTGTTTTTAATGCGGTCAATGGCCTTGCACCTTCCTGTTTGTGTGAGATTTTGAGCCCTCACCGACCCGGCAGAGCTCTACAATCTGCTGGGCAACATCTGCTGGAGGTCCCCCAGTCCCGGTGCAAACAGTGGGGCGACCGTTCTTTTGCAGTGGCCGGTCCGAAACTCTGGAACTCTCTGCCCGCTGACTTATGTTCCATCACTGACCTGCCTTTGTTCAAAGCCAACCTTAAAACCCACTTATTTAGAATAGCTTTTAACACTTAGCGGCCCTGTGACACTTCTCTTTATCTTAATGTTGTAATGTGCTCTGCTAACCTGTTTATACTTTTATTATTATTTCTTATTATCATTTTTTTATGTTGTTTTTTAATGTTGTACAGAACTTTGGTTCAGTTTCGGTTGTTGGAAGGTGCTATAGAAATAATGTTTGATTGAATGATTGATGAACCTTTGTTCTTTACATGTTAACAGGAAACAACAGTTTACTAAAACGTGTGTATGTATTTCATTATTCTCCACAGACGTCCAGCTGCTGCTGGTGAGTAAAGAAGAGGATCCCCCTGAGCAGCAGGACTGGAGCCCCAGTCTGGACCAGGAGGACCCACCAGAGCCCCCACACATTAAAGAGGAACAGGAGGGAGAGCAGTTTCGAGGGCTGGAGGATATCAACAAGTTGACATTCACTCCTGTCCCTGTGAAGAGTGAAGAAGACGATGAAGAGAAACCTCAGTCCTCACAGCTTCATCAAAGACTAACTGAACAGATGAAAACAGAAGCTGATGGAGAGGACTGTGGAGGACCAGAACCAGCCAGGAACTCAGATCCAGATACACATTTACAACCAGATACTCAGGACAAGACGCCAGACTCCTCTGAACCTGAGACTGATGACACCTGTGATTGGAAGGAGACCAGGGAACCTCAGTCAGGTTTAAACCCTCTGCAAAACAATGAAGTACCTGTAAGTGATCAGGAATGTAATACTGAAAAAACATCAAGTAGCTCCTCTGAATGTGCTACAAGCTTTGGCCACAAGGGACATCTGCAGGAACAAGATGGACTCCAAACAGGAGAGAAACCCTTCAGTTGTTCTGTCTGTGGTAAAAGATTTGCACGAAAGGAATATCTGAGACTACACATGAGAATCCACACAGGGGAGAAACCCTTCAGCTGTTCTGTCTGTGGTAAAAGATTTCCACGAAAGGAACATCTGAGACAACACGTGAGAATCCACACAGGGGAGAAACCCTTCAGTTGTTCTGTCTGTGGTAAAGGATTCACACACAGATCAACTTTGACCACACACTTAAGAGTTCATACAGGAGAAAAACCTTTCACGTGCTCAGTTTGTAAAGCAAGTTTTGGTAACAGAGGCCATTTGTCCAAACACATGAAAATCCACACAGGGGAGAAACCATTTAGTTGCAGCGTTTGTGATAAAAGATTCACTTGGCTTTATATTTTCAAAAAACACAAGTGTGCTGGTGAAAGCAGCGGCAGTAAATGAAGCTGCAGAGATGCTTGTTGAGCTAATTCCTTCCAGCAGGATTTGAAGTACTGAGGGCAAGACTTGGCTCAACACTGATCAGTTCAAAACTGATACAGATTCCAAGATATGTCGAGCTTCATCTTTTCAGCTGAGATGAAGCCACATGATCATTTCGGGGCACCACTGCAGATCAGCTGTTTGGCCGCATTGTTTACACCGGGGAACAGCTGATCGCGCTGAAGCCGTGCAGCATGGCGCCCAGGACAACCAATGTCCCCACTGAGATCTGGAGGAGGACACACCGAGGATGCAGAGATGGAACGAAGCGGCGAGGGAAGAGAGAGGGGTGCAGACAAAAGAGACTTAAGAATAAGAGATTTAAGCCGTGTCTGCCTTCTCTTGTCATGGGCAACGTGAGATCGCTGCCGAATAAAATGGACGAGCTAACGGCGTTAGCCCGGAGTCAGACGGAGTTCCGTGAGTGTAGTTTGATGTGCTTCTCTGAGACATGGCTACACCAGGATATCCCGGACCATAACGTTTCCATCGACGGCTTTCAGACTGTTCGGGCCGACAGGGATCGCACCGGGAGCGGTAAGCGGAAAGGTGGCAGGCTTGCTGTTCTGGTCAACAACAGATGGTGTAACCCTGGTCACGTTACTATCAAGCAGAGTATCTGTAACCCGGACATTGAACTGTTAGCTGTGGGACTCCGACCATATTATCTGCCACGTGAATTCTCACATGCCATTGTTGTGGCTGTTTACATCCCCCCCTCTGCTAACCCGGCATCGGCGTGCAACGCCATTCACACCGCCACAGCACAACTCCAGCCTCAACACCCAAGTGCACTCAAATTAATCTCGGGTGACTTCAACCATGTCAGTGTTTCAACAACACTGACTAATTTCACCCAGTATGTGAGCTGTCCTACTAGAGAGGAGAGGACACTGGACCTGCTGTATGCCAACGTTAAGGACGCATACAGCTCTTCCCCCCTCCCCCCCGGGTAGGTCAGACCACAACCTGGTTCACCTCAAACCCTGCTATGTGCCTCTGGTTAAAAGGCAGCCTGCGACCACAAGGACAGTGAGGAGATGGTCAGGGGAGGACTATGAGACACTGCAGGAATGTTTTGAGGTGACAAACTGGGTTGTACTCTGTAAGCCTCATGGAGAGGACATTGACGGGCTCACTGAGTGCATCACTGGCTACATTAACTTCAGTGTGGACTGCAATGTCCCAACTAAGATGGTCCATTGTTACCCAAATAACAAACCATGGGTAACAAAGGACATCAAGGACATCCTGAATGCCAAGAGGAGAGCCTTTACTGATGGTAATATGGATGAGGTGAGGGCAATCCAGGCCGACCTGAAGGTGAAGATCAGGGAGGCCAAGGAGAAGTACAGGAGGAAGCTGGAGTGGAAACTCTCCAGCAGAACAACATGGGAGAGGTCTGGAGCAGCATGAAGACCATCACTGGCTTCAGACCAACTGGCAGCAGAGGAGTTGAAGGCTGTTCTTTAACAGATTCGACACACCAGCTCCTGCTCATCCCCCCTCTAACTCAGCTGCTGTCGGCCCTCATGCTCCTCTGAGTACTCTGCTACCCCCTCCCCATCAGGCTAACGGCCCTCTTCACACTAATAACTCCCTCCTCCCCCACCTGTAACCTCTGCTGTGTGCCTGACTGCTGACCAGGTGAGAGGACAGCTGATGAAACTCCACTCAAACAAGGCTGCAGGCCCTGATGGCGTTAGCCCCGGGGTGCTAAAAGCCTGTGCCCCCAGCTATGTGGAGTCCTTCAACATGTCTTCAACCTGAGCCTGAGTCTCCAAAGGGTCCCTGTTCTGTGGAAGACATCTTGCCTCGTTCCTGTGCCAAAGACGCAGCGTCCCAGTGGCTCCAAGGACTACAGACCGGTGGCACTGACCTCCCACATAATGAAGACCCTGGAGAGACTAGTGCTGGAACAGCTGTGGCCCATGGTCAGACCCCTCCTGGACCCCCTTCAGTTCGCCTACCAGCCCAGACTGGGAGTTGAGGACGCCATCGTCTTCCTGCTTAACCGCATCCACACCCACCTGGACAAGCCGGCAAGCACGGTGAGGATCATGTTTTTTGACTTCACCAGAGCTTTCAACACCATCCGGCCTGCCCTGCTGGGTGAGAAGCTGGCAGCAATGCAGGTGGATGCCCCCCTACGTGTCCTGGATTGTGGACTACCTGACTGGCAGACCACGGCACGTGCGCTTGCAGCACTGTGTATCGGACAGCGTGGTCAGCAACACTGGGGCCCCTCAGGGGACTGTCCTCTCTCCCTTCCTCTTCACCATCTACACTACGGACTTCAGCTACCACACAGAGTCCTGCCACCTTCAGAAGTTTTCTGATGACTCTGCTGTGGTGGGATGAGTCTGAGTACAGGGCTGTGGTGGGGAACTTTGTCTCATGGCATGAGCAGAACCATCTGCAGCTCAATGCGACAAAGTCTAAGGAGCTGGTTGTAGATCTACGGAGGGCCAAGGCACCAGTGACCCTGGTTTCCATCCAGGGGGTCATTGTGGACATTGTGGAGGACTACAAGTACCTGGGAGTACACTTGGATAACAAACTGGACTGGACCAAGAACACTCAGGCTGTTTACAGGAAGGGCCAGAGCCGCCTCTATTTTCTGAGGAGGCTGAGGTCCTTCAACATCTGCCGGACAATGCTGAAGATGTTCTATGAGTCTGTGGTGGCCAGTGCTATCCTGTATGCTGTTGCATGCTGGGGCAGCAGGCTAAAGGTAGCGGACGCTAACAGGCTCAACAAACTGATCCGCAAGGCCGGTGACATTGTGGGGGTGGAGCTGGACTCTCTGGCAGTGGTGTCAGAGAGGAGGATGCTGGCCAAACTACATGCCATCTTGGACAGTGTCTCCCACCCGCTCCATGACGTGCTGGTCAAACAAAGACTCATCCCCCCACAATGCACCACAGAGCGCCACAGGAAGTCATTCCTGCCTGTGGCCATCAAACTCTTTAACTCCTCCCTCTAAGTGTCAGTCTGTATGACCCGAAGTCACTAAACTGGACATTGAGCATTACATCTCCGCCATAATTAATAATAATTGTGCAATATTCTGTATACTACTTCCATACAATATTAGTTTTCCCCTTGTTAGTTTTTTCTTATTTATTGCTACTGATATTATATGCCTCAATTACTCTTCGACAGTACATGCAGCTCCGCTTATTAATATTATTTATTACATAAGGAGTTACATTGTATTTAGACTGTACTTTCATCACCAACCAGTAAACCCACTTAGTACTTGACACTTAGTTTATCTTATACTTATACCGACATGATACTTAATTTATTTCTGACCTGTTTTATAGTGTTTATTTTTTTCTAGTACTTTCTCCTGTGTGCACTGACGTAAAGATGAGCTACTGTAACAAAGAGTTTCCCTACGGGGATCAATAAAGTCTTTCTGATTCTGATTCTGTCATAGTCCCAACATTCAAAGTCCCTACTGTCAGTCCTACATTCTTAGCTTTCCTCTTCTCTCTCTGCCTACGAACACACCTTCCTCCTCTCCATCTTCGTCTTTGACCAACAGTAGTCCAATTTCCACCGGTACCCTGGTGGCGGTCGTTGTTAACCCGGGCCCCGACCGATCCGGTATGGAAGTCATTTTCACGATTCGCATTTTTAATTTGGCATGTGTTTTACGTTGGATGCCCTTCCTGACACAACCCTCTGCATTTATCCAGACTTGGGACTGGCACAAGAAGACACCGGCTTGTGCCCCCTTGTGGTTGCATATTATTAACATAGTTATCACAAAATGTTAATAATGTTAATGTTTAAGAATTTCTCAGATATTCTCTGTCCCTTATTCCAGTTAATAATCCATATTATTTTTTGGGAGTACACTTGGATAACAAACTGGACTGGACCAAGAACACTCAAGTTGTTTACAGGAAGGGCCAGAGCCGCCTCTGTTTCCTGAGGAGGCTGTGGCGGCCAGTGCTGTCCTGTATGCTGTTGCATGCTGGGGCAGCAGGTTGAGGGTAGCGGACGCCAACAGACTCAACAAACTGATCCGTAAGGCCGGTGACGTTGTGGGGGTGGAGCTGGACTCTCTGGCGGTGGTGTCAGAGAGGAGGATGCTGGCCAAACTACACGCCATCTTGGACAGCGTCTCCCACCCGCTCCATGACGTGCTGGTCAAGCAAAGGAGCACGTTCAGCGGAAGACTCATCCCCCCACAATGCACCACAGAGCGCCACAGGAAGTCATTCCTGCCTGTGGCCATCAGACTCTTTAACTCCTCCCTCTAAGTGTCAGTCTGTGTGACCCGAAGTCACTAAACTGGACATTGATCATTAACATCTCTGCCATATTTGAATAATTGTGCAATATTCTGTGTTAATACTGTGCAACATTTAGTTTTTCCTATTTATTGATATTGATATTATATACCTCCATTACTGCTGTGCAATATCTTAATAATCTCAATAAGCTACACTTAACTTGACAGTACATGCACCACTGCTTATTACTTATTTTATTACATTGTATTATTATACTGTATTATCATCATCAACCGGTAAACCCACTTGGTACTTCACACTTATTTTATTTTATATTTATACCCACCTGGTACTTCATTTATTTTCTGACCTGTGTTTATAGTTTTTATAGTGTATCATAGTGTTTGCTAGTACTTTCTCCTGTGTGCACTGACGTAAAGGCGAGCTGCTGTAACAAAGAGTTTCCCTTTGGGGATCAATAAAGTATTTCTGATTCTGTATTTCTGATTCTTTAATAAGTGTGTTGATTTATCAGATGTGGCATTATGAAATAAAAGTCCAATGAAATAAATAAAACTTTGAAAAACATCCTTTTTGAAATAAAACCCATTTATTTATTGACTAAAATGGCATTTCATGCACCAGAATATTAATATAGTATGATTATGTAATTATACTTAGTTGTCTGTATTATTATGAGTATATACATTAATATGTATAGTAATAAATGCATTTTGCTGACATTATGCTTTTGTACTGTTTACTTTTACTTTACTTTGTGGTATTTCTACCATTGTTTAGTGCTAACAAAGAGATATGGGCCTGTAAATATTGTTTGGTCACTTTTATTGTGAAAATCAGCGGAGAAGAGGTACCGGAAGCAGTGTAACCGAGGCTAACATGCTAACTCTTTCCGTTAGCATAAGATCCAGTCGGAGTGAACCAGCAGAGCCTGTATGTTTGGATAAACCTGTTGAAGCGGACTTTGTGTGAACTTTCGGGATGTTTCACCGCAGACTCATCTCCTGTTAGCCAAGAATGCTAAAGGAAGTTAGCGCAGCTTGCTAGCAGGAAGTAGACGGAGACGGAGCTCGGCCTCACAGTGCTAGTCGGAGTAGCTTCGATAGAGACCAAACTGTATTTTCACGGAGCCAAAGTGTCCAAATGTCCAGACAGACCTGTCTGAAGAGACTCTGCGCTGTTCGCTTTATTTGAAAATGTTTAGCATCTGAATTATCTCCCGGCGTCCTACGGAGCTAATGGAGTTAGCTTAGCTTAGCTTGCTAGCAGGAAGTAGACGGAGGCGAACGTGATGTAACTTAGCAACACAGCGCGCATCAGAGTGAGCAGACAGTTTTTAACGGAGTGAGTCTGGAGGAAAAGCTGCTGTGAAGCTGTAAAAATGTCTAAAGTCCAGAACGAGGAGGAACTTTGTGGACAACGCAAACTACTGGACGCTGTTTTCCAGCCTGAAGTCCGGCTGCACAGAGCAGGTTTGTGCACTTTACCTGGTCTCAGCGGTGAAATGTAACTCGGTAGTTTAAATACTGTAGTTAAGTATAAATCTGAGGTACTTGTACTTTACTTGAGTCCTTTACTCAGAGGACACTTCTAATATATACTGCCTCAATTTAACTTTTCAATTCAAATTAAAGTCTGATCTCTCATTTTAAGTGTCAATAATTCATTTATGCCAACTATTAACGAGTCAGTGTCAGGGTTTACAGTTAAACAGTCACTCTAAGTGATTTTCAGATGTTAACCACTTCAGGCTAGCAGAAACACACAGTGTAAAACCCTTCAGTTCATTGTGGAGTTACATTAAAACACGAGGAGAAGCAAAATAAACAAGATGTCAACGTTTGTGCAGGGCCAAACCTCTGCTCTCTGACCTGACGTCACATATATAATACATGACATTTAAATATATTGATCATCTCAGCTGTGGAGCTGATTGACGTCAAAATTAGGGAGGAAAGTGGTTCAAAGGTCAAAATGGAGAAAATCCCCATTGAAACAGGTTAAAGTGAATTTCTGGTTCAAAGACAGAATATTTTATTCTATGCAGATGACATTAAAAATGATATACTACCTCATATAGACTATATAAAATAACTGTGTTTGGTGCACTAACACGACACGAAAAGTATAAATTGATCATGTGCAGACGTTATTACCTGTATTTACTTCCACCACAGTGTCATTGTTATTTTTTTTAGCTAGCGTCCCCTTTACGCCCATCAGGTAAAATGTTAATTAATTAATGAAGTTAAACATACACATTTATTGTCTATTTAACAGCATAATAATATAACCTGCATACTAAAATGTAAACTTTATGCTTTATGTCATTGCGCTGAACAGCGTGTGGTCTAACGTGCTAAAACTCATATTTTCATTTAAAAAGAAATAATATTTCTAATTCAAACAATATTCTCACATTTGTCTTATTCAAAACACTAATCACCTAAATTCTGATGCGACCAAAAATCTGTCAAGTGCAACTAAACATTTTCATCGGTCGCCTGAAATTTAGCAGAAAAAGTAATATATCTAAAGACGTTTTAACAAACACCAGCTGGGTTTGCAGCGGTGGTGCGTGGATCGGCTCTGACGTGATCCAAATCCACACGTACACCACCCACCTGCCGGCTACACCGCCTTTTAAATGCTTTCCAGGTGACTTCTCTGTCGTCGTATTGATGTGCGAGGGTTTTCTTCAGCGATTTACTTGAACGGCTGCTGTCAGTCGTCTTTGACGTGACGTCACAGCAAATATCATTTAAGCAGCGAAACTGCAAACTGCAGTTACAAACCTGGCAGCCAAAGTGAAGACATAAAGGCTCAAATGCAAACTGTAGTGGCAGGTGGCCCACAACCACAGATCCAGACTCTGCAGGAACACGGGGGCAGCAGGTGGCCCACAATCGCAGAACCAGACTCTGCAGCTCCGGAGGCAGAAATACCTGCTGAGAGCGACAGAAGGAGAGAGAAGACCATTTAGTGCTTTATAAACAAGTAATAGGATTTTAAAGTCTATCCTTTGACACACAGTGTGTGTTACTCTAGGATCACTGTTGTTGTATGTATGTGTGTATTGAGTGTACATATATATATATATATATATTTCTGGCTCTCACAGACCTGTAACTTCTTCTTTAAGAGGCTCCTCTGTCCTCCACTTGTTACCTGTATTAATGGCCAAGACCAAAGAGCTGTCAAAGGACACCAGAAACAAAATGGTAGACCTGCACCAGGCTGGGAAGACTGAATCTGCAATAGGTAAGCAGCTTGGTGTAAAGAAATCAACTGTGGGAGCAAGTATTAGAAAATGGAAGACATACAAGACCACTGATAATCTTCCTCGATCTGGGGCTCCATGCAAGATCTCACCCCGTGGGGTCAAAATGATCACAAGAAGGGTGAGCAAAAATCCCAGAACCACACGGGGGGGACCGAGTGAATGACCTGCAGAGAGCTGGGACCAAAGTAACAAAGGCTACCATCAGTAACACACTACGCCGCCAGGGACTCAAATCCTGCAGTGCCAGACATGTCCCCCTGCTTAAGCCAATACATGTCCAGGCCCGTCTGAAGTTTGCTAGAGAGCATTTGGATGATCCAGAAGAGCATGAGGTGGAAACATCATGCTTTGGGGCTGTTTTTCTGCAAAGGGACCGGGGCGACTGATCCGTGTAAAGGAAAGAATGAATGGGGCCATGTATCGTGCCCATCAGCAAGGGCACTGAAGATGAAACGTGGCTGGGTCTTTCAGCATGACAATGATTCCAAACACACCGCCCGGGCAACGAAGGAGTGGCTTCGTAAGAAGCATTTCAAGGTCCTGGAGCGGCCTAGCCAGTCTCCAGATCTCAACCCCATAGAAAATCTTTGGAGGGAGTTGAAAGTCTGCGTTGCCCAGCGACAGCCCCAAAACATCGCTGCTCCAGAGGAGATCTGCATGGAGGAATGGGCCAAAATACCAGCAACAGGGTGTGAAAAGCTCGTGAAGACTAACAGAAAATGTTTGAGCTCTGTCATTGCCAACAGAGGGTATATAACAAAGTATTGAGATGAACTTTTGTTATTGACCAAATACTTATTTTCCACCATGATTTGCAAATAAATTCATTAAAAATCAGACAATGTGATTTCCTTTCTGCCCATTCTGACTCTCATAGTTGAAGTGTACCTATGATGAAAATTACAGGCCTCTCATCTTTTTAAGTGGCAGAACTTGCACAATTGTAGTTTGTTTTAGTTTGAATGATTTCCAGATACGTTTTACAAAATGTGCATCATTTCTCCACACGTTTAAGAAAGTAGTGCTGTCAGTGGTTTAAATGTTAACAGGAAATGACAGTTTTCTAAAACGTGTGTCTGTATTTCATTATTCTCCACAGACGTCCAGCTGCTGTTGGTGAGTAAAGAAGAGGATCCCCCTGAGCAGCAGGACTGGAGCCCCAGTCTGGACCAGGAGGACCCACCAGAGCCCCCACACATTAAAGAGGAACAGGAGGAGCTCTGGACCAGTCAGGAGGGAGGGCAGCTTCGAGGGCTGGAGGAGGCCGATATCACCAAGTTCACATTCACTCCTGTCCCTGTGAAGAGTGAAGAAGACGATGAAGAGAAACCTCAGTCCTCACAGCTTCATCAAAGACTCACTGAACAGATGAAAACAGAAGCTGATGGAGAGGACTGTGGAGGACTAGAACCAGCCAGGAACTCAGATCCAGATAGACATTTACATCCAGCTACTCAGGACAAGACGTCAGACTCCTCTGAACCTGAGACTGATGACAGTGAATCTGAGACTGATGACAGCTGTGATTGGTTGGAGACCAGGGAACCTCAGTCAGGTTTAAACCCTCTGCAAAACAATGAAGTACCTGTAAGTGATCAGGAATGTAATAC
This sequence comes from Siniperca chuatsi, assembly GCF_020085105.1. NCBI lineage: Eukaryota > Metazoa > Chordata > Actinopteri > Centrarchiformes > Sinipercidae > Siniperca > Siniperca chuatsi. Next base: position 659,770 of record NC_058065.1, on the reverse strand, counting down.
TGGAAAAACATCAAGTAGCTCCTCTGAATGTGCTACAAGCTTTGGCCACAAGGGACATCTGCAGGAACAAGATGGACTCCAAACAGGAGAGAAACCATTTAGTTGTTCAGTTTGTGGTAAAGGATTCACACAAAAGGGAACTCTGACACGACACATGAGAATCCACACAGGGCGGAAACCCTTCAGTTGTTCTGTCTGTGGCAGAAGATTCACTCAAAAGGAAAATCTTAGACGACACTCGACTGTCCACACAGGAGAGAAACCATTTAGTTGTTCAGTTTGTGGTAAAAGATACCACTGGAAGAATTCCTTAACGACTCATATGAGACTTCATTCAGTCAAACACATGAGTTGTTCTGTATGTGGTAGAAGATTCACACAAAAGGAAGATCTTAGACGACACTCGACTGTCCACACAGGGGAGAAAGCCTTCAGTTGTTCAGTGTGTGGTAAAAGATTCACACAAAGATCAACTTTGACCTCACACTTAAAAGTTCATACAGGAGAAAAACCTTTCAGCTGCTCAGTTTGTAAAGCAAGTTTCAGTCTCAGAAGCTATTTGTCCAAACACATGAGAATCCACACAGGGGAGAAACCATTTAGCTGTTCTCTCTGTGATAAAAGATTTGCAAGAAAGACGCATCTGACACAACACTTGACTGTCCACACGGGGGCAAAACCATTTAGTTGTTCTGTTTGTGGTAAAAGATTCACGCAAAGATCAACTTTGACCAAACACTTAAAAGTTCATACAGGAGATAAACCTTTCACATGCTCAGTTTGTAAAACAAGTTTCAGTCTCAGAAGCTATTTGTGCAAACACATGAGAATCCACACAGGAGAGAAACTCTTCAGTTGTTCTGTCTGTGGTAAAGGATTCACACAAAAGAACCAAATGACACAGCACGTGAGAATTCACACAGGAGAGAAACCATTCAGTTGTTCTGTCTGTGGTAGAAAATTTGCACACAGACCAAATTTGACCTCACACTTAAGAGTTCATACAGGAGAAAAACCTTTCACATGCTCAGTTTGTAAAGCAAGTTTCAGTCTCAGAAACAGTTTGTCTCAACACATGAGAATCCACACAGGGGAGAAACCATATAGTTGTTCAGATTGTGGTAAAACATTTGTACAAAATCCAACTCTGAAACAACACATGAGAATGCACACAGGAGAGAAACCCTTCAGTTGTTCTGTGTGTAGTAAAGGATTTGCACGAAAGGCACAATTGACACAACACTTGAGAATCCACACAGGGGAGAAACCATTTAGTTGTTCAGTTTGTGGTAAAACATTTGTACAAAATCCAACTCTGAAACAACACATGAGAATCCACACAGGGGAGAAACCCTTCAGTTGCAGCGTTTGTGATAAAAGATTCACTTGGCTTCATACTTTCAAAAAACACAAGTGTGCTGGTGAGAGCAGCGGCAGTAAATGAAGCTGCAGAGATGCTTGTTGAGCCGATTTGAAGTACTGAGGGCAAGACTTGGCTCAAAACTGATCATTCAAAACTGAAACAGGGTTAGGGGTTAGCCAAAATAAGTCGTGCTTCATCTTTTCAGCTAAGACGAAGCCACGTGATCATTTTAAAGAGTAACTAAAGCCCCAAAATAAGACGGTGTCGTCCCTCATTCGTCCAGGAGTGTTCCATCGTAGAAAAGGTTTCAGTCGTAGTCGTCTGGACGCTGTTTTCAGAATCAAGACGTTTCGGCTCCCATCCGGAAGTCATTCTCAATTGTGAAAAAATGGGACGGGAACTCAGAAATTTAAGCTACTCTGTGTTGCTTAAGCCCCGCCCTCAGGAAGGAGTCTACCTGAGCCGAAACGTCTTGATTCTGAAAACAGTGTCCAGATGACTACGACTGAAACCTTTTCTACGATAAAGGCCCAAACCACTTTTTTCAGCTGAAAACCAATGTGTATGGGTATTTAGTAGTGCTGTTGCTGGATTCAGGTCCAAATCTCGTCCTTTTAGTGGAAAGTATTTTAATTCTACATATTGTGTTTATAAATATGCATAGTGACTGCCCTTCACTGGTTCAAACCCGGCTATTGCAATAGATTTTCACTGTTGGCTGATCTGGTGGCAGCTTTCGTCACCAAACACCCCCCTATAGTGATTGAGTGATTGTACTGTTCGCATAGATTACTTTAGTGTAAATTATGTAGTCGTGTGTTTATAGTATTTAGTATGTTAGTTAGCGATTTTAGTTGTTAGGTTGTTAGATTTGTCTAGTTTTAGTAGTTGTAGGTTAGCTTTACCCCCCCATTATGTGTAAAACATGAACAGTTGATTTTTAACCTGCTCTTTATGGTCAAATCAGATGTTTCCGGCCTGTTTCCGTACAGCACTCAGATGCCATATGTGAGTTGAGAGAGTTGTTGGTTGTTAGGGCTGACTCCTTCTGGTCAGTTAGTCGATAGGTTGGTCGATACGTTCTTATCCAACCAAATTCTCATTGGTCGGACAATCGCTAGTGCTACTTTCATAAGGAGAAAAGTGCTTCTTAATCCATTATTTTCGGTGGCGACATTGGCAGACCTGATGTACCTGTATTTTAGGCAAAGTGTGTGTGTTTGCTTTCTCAACGAGGGCCGGTAACGGTTCAAGCTCAATGATGGATCAATACCAGCTGTCCGACTTCAAACTTTAGCCATGTTTTATGGGTTTTTTACTGTTTATTTAGCATTTTGCGCAGCTAACTGGCTACTCCCACAGGCTGGGGCGATGTTGGACTAATGTAATATTGAGGAACTGTGTGAACGTTAAGCCTCATTTGAAGCCAACTAAATAACGTAGGCAACGTTGTATAACTTTGATTAGCATCTAGCAGCTACCAGGTAGAGTGCACTGAGGCCAATTTAGTTAATCTAGATGATGTGCAGATAATTTTTTCCCAATCGATTGATTGAAGAGTAGGTAGAATTTCAGTCTACAACGATTTTCTGGCGTGAAGAAAATGTTTTTCAAAGCTCGGAGTAAAAGGAGTAAATACAATGTTTTGTAATTATTCATTTTCTGCTGATTTATGATATGAATTTTTGTAAACCATTAGAAGTTCCTAATAAAAATGTGTAATGCTTTAATAAGTGTGTTGATTTATCATTTGGGTTTATAGATTATCTGTAGAATTGTTTGTAAATGATTCAACTGTACATAAACATTATGCAGAAGTAAAGAAAAAGATCGTATCTATAGTGACATAATAAACCTGTGTTCAGGTTCGACTCGCAGAAGGAGTTGTGTGATTTTTAAAGTATCTTAATCAGCTGTGAGTCGCTGCTGCAGCTGCTGACCTGTTGCTGAGCGGCTCATTTATGTAGAGCTGAAATGTTGTTTAGTGGTGGGGAAGTTACTAAAATATTCAATCAGCGTGTGTCAATGAAGGTAAATCTGCACTTCACTGCAGCTTCATGACGCCATCTAGTGGCCTGATAGTAGAAGTCCAGCAGCTGATGGCAGCTTCCTCTGCCTCACTGCTGTCTGACTGCATTCAGCTGACACTGATATGAAACAGAAAGTAACAGCCAATCACTGGAGGAGCAGCTGATCTTCTTACAGGAGAAATGATGGAAAGGAGGATTTCAGCTGATGTGCAGATGAAGGATTTGTGTTTCCTCTCCAGATCAAAGTGTGTGTGAGCTGATGTGGATGTGAGTTCAGCAGCATGAATCAGTGTGAGGACAGAGAGGAGGGAGCCCTCCTCTAAAACCAGTCTGTGTGGGGAACATGGCAGCCAGACCAGAGCTCAGAGGTGAGATGAGGATCTCTAACTGTCCATGACTCTTCTCCATGTCAGAGCTCAGCACTCAGATCACTGCACCATCATTATTCACACTCAAAGCTCTGTGTGTGTTGTGTTCAAGGCCAGAGCAGCAGAGACCAGACTCTGCTGGACCTGGACCTGGACCTGAGACTGAACCTGAACCTGAACCTGAACCTGGACCTGGACCTGAGCCCAGCTGTGTGTCCTTCAAGAGTGACCAGTCAAATAATCACTTCATTGATTTTAAAGGACGACAACCCTCTGCTGCAAAGAGGTAATCTGTTAAAACATTAAAATCTCACTGGTTCATGTTTTAACTGTTATTTATCCAGAGAAGTTTTATTAAACCTGTTTGTTTATTTTCAGCATCATTCTTCTTCACATACATTTATATTCTCACATGTGAAAGCTGCCCAGTATAACCAGTATAACCAGTATAACCAGTCTTCAGCTCTTGACTTCAGTTTAACATTTTCTCCACACACACGTTCTGACTGTTGTCTGATGACTGCATGAGAATAAATCAGTGATTTTAATGAGGCTAACAGATGCTAGCTGCTAACGGAGGCTAACCCTGATTCCACTGAGTTCCTCCATCAAATCAACATTTTCTAGTTTTCAGTCATGTGACAACAGAAATGGAAACATGTCGGTGATAACAGCTGGACTGTGATCAGCTGTTCTAAAGCCCAGAATGAACCATCACAGAGAGTCTGAGGAAACACACAGCTGCTTTCTTATTGATGCTGCTGATGGATTCACAAAGTAAAGTACAACACTGACGGCTGCATCACGGCGCGTCACGTCAGGCTGGAGTTCTGCCTCTGTGAAGACGTCTGTCGATGCAGAGACGGCTGTTATGGATCACTGCAGGCCTCAGAAGCTCAAAGAGGAGACAATGTTCACCTCTACCAAAGCTCAAACATGTGTTGTGTCAAACAAGTGGAAAACAAAATACATACATGTTGTACAAGTATAAAAGAAACAGCCGTACCAACTTATATGAACAACACCTGTACCTGTTTGCTTACCTGTAGCCCAGAGAAGTACGTTCTAGCTTTCATTTGACACACAGTTCAGTGTGAAATCACCTTCAGCTGTGGTTTGATCCAGTATTCTCTGGTTTTCTCTTTGGTTTTCCTGATGTTTCACTCACTTCACCTGCTACAAGTTTATTGCGAAACACTAACAATTTGCACTGGACAGGTAGCATCCAGTTAGCTTGTGTGAGCTGTGCGTTGATGTCCACAGTATTATAGAGGTCAATAAGATCTGGAGGGACTAAACCAGACAAGCTGGTGAACCAACACAGTAAACTGAAAGCTGCACAGAAATGCAGACAGGACTGTTGATTCACAGTGGGATCAGCAGTACGACCACCACTTTAATGTCAGGGGAAACCATCTGATTCAATGTTGTAATCAACACTTTAACTCAAAGGACACTTTTTTCACACTTATTTTATTTTATGCTTATTTTCGGACCTGTTTTATAGTGTTTTTATAGTGTATTGTATTATATTTTTTGCTAGTACTTTCTCCTGTGTGCACTGACGAGCTGCTGTAACAAAGAGTTTCCCTTCGGGGATCAATAAAGTATTCCTGATTCAGATTCTGATAATAATAAATACATTTGCTGACATTATACTTTTGTACTTTTACTTTACTTTGTGGTATTTCTATATTTAAGTGAAGGATCTGAGTATTTCTACCATTGTTTAGTGCTAACAAAGAGATATGGGCCTGTAAATATTGTTTGGTCACTTTTATTGTGAAAATCAGCGAAGAAGAGGTACCGGAAGCAGTGTAACCGAGGCTAACATGCTAACTCTTTCCGTTAGCATAAGATCCAGTCGGAGTGAACCAGCAGAGCCTGTATGTTTGGATAAACCTGTTGAAGCGGACTTTGTGTGAACTTTCGGGATGTTTCACCGCAGACTCATCTCCTGTTAGCCAAGAATGCTAAAGGAAGTTAGCGCAGCTTGCTAGCAGGAAGTAGACGGAGACGGAGCTCGGCCTCACAGTGCTAGTCGGAGTAGCTTCGATAGAGACCAAACTGTATTTTTCACGGAGCCAAAGTGTCCAAATGTCCAGACAGACCTGTCTGAAGAGACTCTGCGCTGTTCGCTTTATTTGAAAATGTTTAGCATCTGAATTATCTCCCGGCGTCCTACGGAGCTAATGGAGTTAGCTTAGCTTGCTAGCAGGAAGTAGACGGAGACGAACGTGATGTAACTTAACAACACAGCGCGCATCAGAGTGAGCAGACAGTTTTTAACGGAGTGAGTCTGGAGGAAAAGCTGCTGTGAAGCTGTAAAAATGTCTAAAGTCCAAACGCTGAGAGCTTTTGTCAGCCAGAGACTAAGTGCGGCTGCTGAAGAGATATTTGAGCTGTTTGAAAGAACGATAGCAGAGTACGAGGAGGAACTTTGTGGACAACGCAAACTACTGGACGCTGTTTTCCAGCCTGAAGTCCGGCTGCACAGAGCAGGTTTGTGCACTTTACTTGTTGTTTCACTTTAAACTGCTGGGAAACCAGCTGCGGGGGAAGAAGTGTTCACATCCTTTACTGCAGTAAAAGTACTGACAGCACTCTGTGAAAATACTCCACTGCAGTAAAAGTCTGTGAGTATTATCAGCAACATGAACTTAAAGTGGCTGATTCATGTCTGACAATTCAATTCAGTTTTATTTATATAGCGCCAATTCATAACAGGAGTTATCTCATTGCACTAGATATAATTGGGTATCATCTGCATAGCAATGGAAGTTTATGGAGTGTTTCCTAATAATACTGCCTAGAGGAAGCATATATAAGGTGAATAGAATCGGTCCAGGCACAGAACCTTGTGGAACTCCGTGACAGTAAAAGTATTTGCTGTAATTTGTTGTCTATTCACCTTCTCCTCTCTTAATGGCCATCTCTTTGAACTGCATCAGTGTTCTTCGTCTTTCTTTTGATGGCTCCCTCTTGTCTCTTGTCTCCTGTGCTTCGTCTCTTTCCACTTTTTAACAGCTCTGTTAAACTCAAACTGCTCTGAAACGAGCATCAGCTTGGTGAGGTTTGTATTGCTCAGTGAATTTCTGAATTAAATTTTAATTGCTGTTTTTTGTGCTGTGTTCACATGACAAACTTTACAGGAGAAGTTTGTCAGTAGGTTTTCAAGTTTCTCTGCACTGGAGAGAGAAATTCGAGTACTGTTTTGCCAAAATGGTGTTTTTATTTTTTTGGAAACGGTGAACTATGACAGAATATCCATTGTGTCAGCAGTAGGGTTGGGTACCAAGTTATTATATCAGTATGGTACAACGGTGCCCTTTTTAGGTACTTTACTCTCTTTGTAGATCACCATTTATTTCCCTAATCGATTTCCGATTTGATTCAACATCGATTCGGTTAGAAATATTTCAGTAACAATACCAGTGTTGCTTGGATATGAAAGAGATTCTCAGAGAACTAATGCTGTAAAATGTACAAGGAACCCTCTGACCTGCTGCATTATTAAAAATATTAATGTTTACATCAAGAATTGACCCTTTAAATCACCTCTAACAGAGCTGATGTTTCCACTCAGACCCCCCAGGGTTTCCCCAACCGTTACTTAATAAATAAATATATAGATATTAAGGAAACAACTTGACATTTAAGGTTGAAATAATGTCCCTTAATCATCAAGTGTTGCACGTCTAAATGTTGAGCTGTTATTTCCGCGTTAAAAGAAAAGAAGATAGATTCTAACAAGGATCGTTTGATGATTGCTCGCTCAGTCAGTCAGGTGCGCCCGGGAACCTGTATACCTGAATGGCAGATTTTCGCTCGACTCACAAAACCTCCGTGATACTTGTAAGTTAGCATAATATGTTGTAGAACCGTAGCGTTATTCACGCTTCAATACCGTGTTGTTATGTGTCAGCATTTATACGCACTGTTTGTGAACTTCCTTCGTCTTACGTTCGGCGCACCTATGTGCAGTTTTAGCTCAGAAAGAGTTCATCAAGCTCGCAGCACAACACGTGAATGCAGCCAGATCTGTAAAGCTTCCCCAGGTATTCGAGTATCGCACGCCTTCCGATCCACGGAGCCCAACTCGCTGCACTTGGCGGCCGGAGAAAGCTTCTCCTGGAGTGGAGCAACAAACATTGGTGGCTGGGGTCCCGCCGCAGGTCTGGGGAAATCGGCTACATCCCAGCCTCATACATCAGAAAAATACGGGTAAACACCACTTTCAAACCGGGACATCAAGGCAAGACGCCTCCCCAACACTGGACTCTCCTATGAACAAATGTTATTTAATTTTCGTAACGGCCAGATGCCACAACGCTTCCTTTTCTAGGCTGCTGTATGAGAAATGCCATCAGAGTGGCGACTTGAAGTTTTGTAACATCAGCTGGTAAAAGGTGCAGCACTGTACATTTTTACAAATCGAGCAGCTTATTTCACCGTTAAGTTCGAGCCGCTGATATATTCTGAGCCAGTTTGCCTGAAACTGGTCTTTGAACTGCTGCTTCTTAATAATGTTACCGTTACCTGTCAGAAGGTCCCTGCTCGGGGGGTTGTACTTTTCAGAAGTACTGGGGCTTTCGGGGTGGGGCTTGCTGCGCTGAACATTTCTGATTGGTCGAGCTCCGTCTGGCTGGATGCGTTGCTGGGTCCCAGGCCGGCCTTCTCTGGCCCAGTGGCTCGGCTGTTGAAGCAGTGGTGGAAGACACCGGATGACCAGCCGGTTGAAGGTAAATCACAAACGGCCAACTTGCTGCTTGTTAAATGCTATAACGCTAACTGTTGTCATGCTATTGCTACCCTAGCCAAAAGCTAATGTTAGCTACATGCTAACGCCAACCGTTAATGGTGTTGAATCGTGGTGTTCCTTAAGACAAGGGTTTGCTAAATTGATCGTACGAAATGACATCTTGTTAATGTCGTCGCAGTGAGACACGTTTGTGTTTTTCAGCGTGTTTTTCAGATGAAGCGGCGGTAAAGTGAACTGGCGGCTGCAGACCGGTGTGTTTCCTCCTGCGACACCAGCAGCCCTCGTGTCTCCTGCTGAAGCACTCAAATGCTGTATTTTACACATTTATATTAATAAATAGCTGTGGAACTAAATGTGTATACAGTCGCTGTTCTTGTATCTGAAAACAAGTGTATACTGCTATGTGTGTAAAAAGACACGTAACACTTGTGTTACCATATTCTAATATTTACAGCGCTCTGATGAAGCAGCGACTCTCAGTTTCCCCGTTATACAGCGGTGAGCTCAGTGTTTCAAACAGGTGAGAGTGCACAGGTTAAAATAAGCAAAGGTCCTCATGCTGAACTGCAGGTGACTTTGGGTGGCAGCTTGAGTATGATGAACCTTTTGTTCTTTCAACGTTAACTTGATTGGCCCCACGTAAAAAACATAACACAGGCATGAACATAAAACGTATCAAAAAATGTGTAAAGACAAATGCTAAACCATCCCCACTGTAACAATATTACTTCTTTAAAATTAAGTCTTTGCACTCGTTGGGGCACCACCTTCATTTGAAGGAAAATAAATAAATCAAATTAATTATTAAATTGATCAGTCTCAAAAGAAGGAATTGGAATTTATCTTTTTGATACATTGACCCCCGTCTTGTTTTTCAAGGAACACACGACTACTTCTTGCTCATACATGAGGACATTTATTTACAGCTAAATCACAGCGAAGAAGAGAGGCTGACTGCTCCTTTTTGTTTTATTTTGTCTTTATGATTTCTATTCAGTCTTAAAGGTAAAAACTTGAGTCTCTGTCCCGGGTAGAGATAATCCTTGGATTGTTTGGTATGTTTCGATCTTTTCTTGTCGTTCGTAGCCAGGTCAATCAAAGAAAGTTGTTGACTGCTTTCAGTGCTGTGTAACTTGTTAGCATGACAACGCACATAACTTTCTTGGGCGGAGAGCCTTGGCACCAGGTCTGGAAGGTGTCAGAGTGACTCTTACAAATCTGGAGGATCTCTGGGAGAGACTCACCCCGTTGTGCTCACTACAGCTCACATGAAACAGTAGACATGATTGACAGCAGAACACCAAACCTGCATTGCAGTAGAATAGTCTTTCTTTCTTAGGAAGATTCCTGAGTGAAATGACCTGGAAGCATTTCAGTGGCAGCCATAAGACCTGTTCAAATTATCTAAATGCTAAGGAAAGTTGCTTCATTGCTTCAAGAAGTGTGGACATGATATAAAAACTTTCTTTGATCATGAAACCTGATGTCAATCTTCTGTGGTTTATCAGTGAATTGAATGAACTCCACTGCAGTCTCTGTTAACATGAAACAGACGCTCGTCTCCTCTATGAAACGTCACAATCCTCACTGTGCTGCATTATTATAAACTATGATAAAAGTGGGTCGCTTCTCTCGCCCCGTCCAGGTGCCGTCTCTCCCTCTTCATCTCCTTTCAGTTCTCATGCATTAGTTGCTGTGGCTGCTTTGACATACAGGTTTTCAAGTTTTCGGTCTGCTGTAGTGTAAAATGTTCTCAGATTGTTGTAAATTGTTGTTAACTTATATCTAATAGTTATTATCTTGGCCATTCAAATCGATACAAAAACATGAATATTGCGCACCATTTTGTATGACGTGATTATATAGACTGACCTTCTCTCAGCATCCCCAACTGTGACTGACCTTCAGCTCCCTGCCTGTATTCGTTTTTTATTTCCATTCCAACCTTTGTTAATGAAGTCTTATTTTCCCGGGTTATCCGTGTTTATATTGCCTGCATGAAACAACGCGGTAAGAACGCACAGGGTGGAGTAAGATATGCTTTATGTAGTCCATGTTCAGAACATTGTAGTTTGACCATTGCAGACCCATGTCAATAACATCCTCCGTTGCATAATTATGTTGCCTAGTTCAAGTGCAGTCAGATTCTCTCAGCACCACAGTTGACTTTTCCAAAGTCCTGATGAATTCTCCTTCCTATCTTTCCTCGACCTCATGACGTTTTCCATTGAGGTCAAGTTCCTTTCCAGCAGCCCTGGACTATATGCAGCAAAATGGCTTCTTCACATTCTTCAGCAGTAAAACACTTTTCTGTCTTTAGCTGAGAGGTTTATTTGAACTCAGGACTAGCAGGTTTACATGTGCACGTAACATGAGCGTGGAGTCGCAGCTGCCTTGATCGCAGTCATTTTATGGCGTTTCTGCTCTGATGAAACGCAAAGCGTGTGATATGTTTGTAGTTTGTTTTAGTTTGAATGATTTCTAAATACGTTTTACAAAATGTGCATCATTTCTCCACACGTTTAAGAAAGTAGTGCTGTCAGTGGTTTAAATGTTAACAGGAAATGACAGTTTTCTAAAACGTGTGTCTGTATTTCATTATTCTCCACAGACGTCCAGCTGCTGTCGGTGAGTAAAGAAGAGGATCCCCCTGAGCAGCAGGACTGGAGCCCCAGTCTGGACCAGGAGGACCCACCAGAGCCCCCACATATTAAAGAGGAACCAGAGGAGCTCTGGACCAGTCAGGAGGGAGGGCAGCTTCGAGGGCTGGAGGAGGCCGATACCACCAAGTTCACATTCACTCCTGTCCCTGTGAAGAGTGAAGAAGACGATGAAGAGAAACCTCAGTCCTCACAACTTCATCAAAGACTCACTGAACAGGTGAAAACAGAAGCTGATGGAGAGAACTGTGGAGGACCAGAACCAGTCAGGAACTCAGATCCAGATAGACATTTACATCCAGCTACTCAGGACAAGACGTCCGACTCCTCTGAACCTGAGACTGATGACAGTTGTGATTGGGAGGAGACCAGGAAACCTCAGTCAGGTTTAAACCCTCTGCAAATCAATAAAGTACCTGTAAGTGATCAGAAATGTTATACTGGAAAAACATCAAGTAGCTCCTCTGAATGTGCTACAAGCTTTGGCCACAAGGGACATCTGCAGGAACAAGATGGACTCCAAACAGGAGAGAAACCATATAGTTGCTCAGTTTGTAAAAAAACTTTTCAACGGAAAGGAGATGTTGTGGTGCACATGGTAGTCCACACAGGAGAGAAACCATTTAGTTGTTCTGTCTGTGGTAAACGATTCGCACGAAAGCCACATCTGAGACAACACTTGATAATCCACACAGGGGAGAAACCCTTCAGTTGTTCTGTCTGTGGTACAAGATTCGCACGAAAGCCACATTTGACACGACACTTGATAATCCACACAGGGGAGAAACCCTTCAGTTGTTCTATCTGTGGTAAAGGATTCACAGAAAAGTCAACTTTGACGTTACACTTAAGAGTTCATACAGGAGAAAAACCTTTCAGCTGCTCAGTTTGTAAAGCAAGTTTCAGTCGCAGAAGCCATTTGTCCAGACACATGGGAATCCACACAGGGGAGAAACCATTTAGTTGCAGCGTTTGTGATAAAAGATTCACACGGCTTGCTCACAAAAAAACCCACAAGTGTGCTGGTGAGAGCAGCGGCAGTAAATGAAGCTGCAGAGATGCTTGTTGAGCCAATTCCTTCGTGCAGGATTTGAAGTACTGAGGGCAAGACTTGGCTCAACACTGATCAGTTCAAAACTGATACAGACTCCAAAATAAGTCGAGCTTCATCTTTTCAGATGTGATTAAGCCACATGATCATTTTAATTCTGTTTTTATTTGTGTCTACAGTATTTGGTCGTTTTCTGGGAACTGTGCCTTTTGGTTTTACATGTATTCATTGATTTTAAAATTGGCTAAAAGTATTTTATGTCATCAATACAGCAGCATCAACATGTGAAACTGATTTATAAATAAAATGACTTGACTTACCTCCCAATAACACAGTTTATTTCTAATTTAATGGACTCTCCTGGTCTTGAATTGATCTCATAATGTGTAAAACATGAACAGTTGATTCTTAAACTGCTCATACTGTATTTGTATTATTTCGGTCAAATCACAAGTCTTGAGACAAACTTTGCTTTGACACAGTTGGACGGCTGATGTGTTGGATTTACTCAGTTGCCTTTAAAGCAGAGCTTCAGATGTTTCCGGCCTGTTTCCGTACAGTACTCAGATGCCATATGTGTGTTGAGAGAGTTGTTGGTTGCTGTAATCGCTCTTCAACTGGGTATCTTCGTCCCGGGACTCGTGTGGATGTTTATTGCAGGTTGGTCAGGCACCATCGTATCTTAAAGATCTTATAATACACTATTATCCGACTAGAATGCTGCGCTCCCAGGATGCAGGGTTACTTGTGGTTCCTATAGTCTCCATAAGTAGAACAGGAGCCAGAGCCTTCAGGTATCAAGCTCCTCTCCTGTGGAACCAGGTCCCAGTTTGGGTTCGGGAGGCAGACACCATCTCCACATTTAAGAGCAGGCTTAAGTCTTTCCTCCTTGATAAAGCTTATAGTTAGGGCTGGCTCAAGTGAGTCCTGAACCATCCCTTAGTTATGCTGCTATAGGCCCAGACTGCCGGGAGACTTCCCATGATGCACCTCTTTCCTCTCTCCTCCTCTCCCTCTCAGTCTGTATGCATTTTTATCCCATTACTGCATGTTACTAACTCGACATCTTCTCTCTGCCATAGTTCTGTGCTTTCTCGTTTCTCTCCTCTCTCCTTCTGTCGCTTTCAGCAGGTATTTCTGCCTCTGGAGCTGCAGAGTCTGGATCTGTGGTTGTGGGCCACCTGCTGCCCCTGTGTTCCTGCAGAGTCTGGATCTGTGGTTGTGGGCCACCTGCTGCCCCCATGTTCCTGCTCGACAACTGCTGCTACAGTTGCTGTTATTGGCTCTGTTACTAATACTGACATTACTCCTATAGCTGCCATTCCTATTATTGCTAATATATTAATATTAACACTACAATTACTATTCTACTTTTAAAAAATAAAATGAAAATCTACGTGGTCTTTGCCTCCCACTCTCCCAAACCCCTCCCCTCTCTCTCTCTCTCCCTCTCTCTCTCTCTCAAAACCTAACACGGCAGCGGCAGGTGGCCGCCCCCCCTGAGTCTGGTTCTGCTCGAGGTTTCTGCCTCTTAAAGGAAGTTTTTCCTTGCCACTGTCGCCAAGTGCTTGCTCATGGTGGGATTTGTTGGGTCTCTGTAAATAATATTATAAAGAGTTCGGTCTAGACCTGCTCTATAGGAAAAGAGCAATGAGATATCTTCTGTTAGGAATTGGCACTGTATAAATAAAATTTAATTGAATTGCATTTGTTTTGTCATAGACATATCCCTCCGCCCCAGCTCAGCAAGGAAACAGTCTGTGGAAACATAAAGAGGGAGTTCTGTAGAAAAAAGACGAAGTTTGGAAGATCCCCACTTGATGTGTCGAACTCAGACTGCTGAAGCCTGAGATTAACGTCCCCTGAACTTCACAATGCATTTGTTCCATTTACCTGAGGTCTGTTTTAGACATATGAAGACCTCTTGAGACTAACTTATCATTAACAAACAGGTTTCTCTCCATACGACCATTACAGTCTGTAAAGTTAATTTTCATCAAAAATCTTCCTGTGAATAAATAATATTTTGACTTGTTTCACCTGACGCTGCACAACGGGCTCTCCCTCACCTGTTCTTGGTGTTAAGACTCTACAGCTAATATATAATATAATCTCTGCGACCGTTTGACGTCAGCAGAGGTGCAGCGTCTGGGCTCGAATCCTGCCCATTGCCGGCACCTGGGGCATGCCAAACATTCCTGAAGTATCAGGTCGGGGGGGCAGGTCGGAGAGACAGAAGCTGGGGGTTATGGAAGGAGAAACCACGAGTGACTGAAACATAAAGACTAAACACTGTCAATAGCAAGTGAATGAAGTCCTCATGTGCTCTCCATCTGTATGCATTTGAATAACTCCACATCTTAGTGCTATTAGAGGTGCAGTGAGGGTCTGTTTAAAGTGTGGGCTGTAAAATATAAGTTTGTTATTTTTATTGTGAATATTTGGTGCTGTCAGAGGTAATCCATGATGAAGTTTTAATATGTGGTAATACATCACGTAATTTATTACATAAGTCTACTGTAATGGAAGTTTTATTTGTTACTTATGAAACATTTTCACTGCTTTGATATACTTACATTATGGAAACTGCTTTCAACAATTTTAAAACACTTTCTTTAGTCTGAGTCAGGATCGTTTTTCTGGTGAATAGGGGGTAATCCAAATCTTTTTTCATACGTAGAAAGAGTTTCTTAGATTGAATAATTCATTATATTTTCAAGTATATATGTTGCATTAATATTAGTTTAGCAGAGGTTCCTTACGGTGCTGCCGGAGGCCAGGGCAATGTCATCTAGAGCAACTATATCTTTAGATAATGTGTCTCGGAGGTGTTTGGGGCCAAGTACAATAACTTCAGTTTTGTCAGAGTTTAACATCATAAAATTGCAGGTCGTTCAGGTTTTTATGTCCTTAAGGCATGCCTGAAGTTTAGTTAACTGGTTAGTTTAATCTGGCTTCATTGATAGATATAATTGGGTATCATCTACATGACAATGAAAGTTTCGAATACACAATCTCAGATCTTCCAAGCAGTCCTCTATCTTCCTAAGCTACTGGATCAGACAGTTACGACAGTAACTCCGAGGATTGAACCCACAACCTCAGAACTTCTAAGAAGCCCTCTAACAGTGTGAGCCATTTCTTAGATATTTGAACTTCCTTTCTTCGAGCTTTTGGTCTTTTGTTTGGATCAGCCTTCAAAATGTAACAACTTCGATCAAACCCAAGATGTCAACAGTCATTTAACAAAATGAGCTATTGGACTGGAAACACTTGAACTCTGTTTCTTAAACCGTATTTCCATTGCATGGTACAGCTTGACTCAACTCTACCCACTTTTGGTACCTCTACTTTGTTTTCCATTGCAGATCGTATCCCCTCAATGTAAGTGAAGCTGATTGTCATAGCGACACCATTCCAGCAGTTGTGAAACAACACACGGGAAACTTTACTTTGGTCTCGAGAAGCTGCAGCCGTTACTCACTGAAAACTGTAACCTACATTTACTGACAGGTTGATAACTTCACTGCTCACCTTTTCCTCTGCCACCCTCGCATTCACCGTCACTCTTTGCCACTCTCTCTCGCTCAACCACACACTCACTACGCCTCTCTTATAACAGAGGATATGAAGGGACTTTGTTCTTGATACATCTGCACTTCGTCAATTGACCACGGCATTGTTTTGCAGAACTGCCATGTTTGAATGAACAAAAATTTTACGGTCACTATTGATGGTAGCTTGGCTATTTAAAAATGCTGTGTTTGTGCAGGATGTCTCTAGATTCCATCAGTGGTCTGCAGTGTTTTCTTGTCACCTTTTAGTAACGGCTTAGCTCACTTGGAATCTCAACCGAGGTGATATCAAAAAAGGTACCAGGTACTATCTCCAAAAGAAAACCAAAAAAGAGCAAGTAGAGTCAAGCTGTACCATGCAGTGGAAAAGCCCCAGGACGGATCTTTTCACTGTCCTTTATCAAACTCTACTGACCCTATAGGAGCCATTTGTATTCATATTTGATAACTGAGCCCATATATCTTTGGTTTATGCCTTACTCATTTATGACGGTGTAGTCCCTCATTTGTCCAGGAGTGTTCCATCGTAGAAAAGGTTTCAGTCGTAGTCATCTGGACACTGTTTTCAGAATCAAGACGTTTCGGCTCCCATCCGGAAGTCATTCTCAATTGTGAAAATGGTCTGAGAACTCAGAAATTTAAGATAATATGTGTTGCTTAAGCCCCGCCCTCAGGAAGGAGTCTTCCTGAGTTTCTGCTGCCTAGTTTCACCTGAAACTGACCATCTTTTGTTTCCATGATGGCCCAGTAATCAGGCCTGATTCTGAAAACAGTGGGGTTTCAAGACAGTGAGGCGAAGATTCTAAGTAGAGAGAAGAGTTGGTTTGAAAGAGGAGTCAAAGAAGACATTTTTGTGAAAAAAGAAAACCCCTCTTTAAACAGAAATGGTGGTCTGAGATTCAACTTGCCAACCGTTTACCACAGTGTATTAACACCATGGTCAAGCCAATCATATGCTAATCAGGTACTTAACAGTGATGAGGGAGGTGCAGCCAGAAAACAATAGGCCTGATTACTGATTACTGGGCCATCATGGAAACAATTAGGTCAGTTTCAGGTGAAACTAGGCAGAGTAATCAGCAGACACAGAGTAGCTTAAATTTCTGAGTTCTCTGACCATTTTCACAATTGAGAATGACTTCCGGATGGGAGCCGAAACGTCTTGATTCTGAAAACAGTGTCCAGATGACTACGACTGAAACCTTTACTTAGTTATGTACATGATAAAACAGATTTTTTTGAATATATCCATTAGTGCTCTTATTTTGAAGCCTTGACTCACCTACTGAATCATGGATAATTACAATGGCGTCGCAGGTGTCTCATTAGTTAGCACAGGAAGATGCCAGCAGTTTTTCAACTGTTTTCTTTTGTAACCTGTAAATATTATTGGATCATCAATAATGTCAGACTTGACTGTTGGAACCAACCTGCCACAAGCAACATTTCAAACAGTAAATAAAACAACACATCACTCTGTTGTTTACTGGTTGGTGTGGAGGCGTGTTGGAATCTCTGCTGGGCGTCTACAAGTGGAAATCCTTGGCATTTTGAAGGTAATACAATACAGACCCTCATGGCGATGGAATCAGTCGCCTAACGCCTTGTAGTATTTGTTCTGTTTCTTAAGAGTACTACTATAACGTTGTCAGGCTCACGATGGACAGTTCAAATCGATGCAGCAGAACCAGAGGTATTGTCTTTAATGCTGCCTTCAAAATTTCCACTTGTGCGGTCGTGAATACCTCAAGATGGTTGGGTCATATGGACTCTCCTCATAAACACGACCCCATTCCCTATTTGAAGGCAGCATATTTCTTCTTCCTCGTCAAATCCACAAAAGGTCCACAAAACCTCCAAGCAGTCCACTAACACCCTGAGTTACTGAACATCAGCACAATCACACAAACATTTCCTATGAGTTTTTTCATTCAACCGTTTATTGAGTGATTATAGATACAATTAGATGAGTTTATGAACATGACCATCATGGTGGACTGCAACCTTTTTTCTCATCATTAGAAAGTTCCAGTACTTTTGCAAGTATTTTTCTTTACTTCCTGCATAATGATTATTTACAGTTGAGTCATTTACAATTAATGCTACAGATGATCTAAAAATGACAGACTGTGATGGACCTGAAACCCTCCTGGTTGAATCAGGAGGGAAATAAAGACACATGAACCATGAAGCTACTAAATAACGCTGCAGCCAAAAGTTTGAATCAATGATGTGTTAGTGAGCGGTGGAGAGCAACACATCTTTTTACATTTATCTCTGTGACATTTTACAGATAAGCACATGTAGAAACTGCTGCTGCTGCTTGAAGAGAGTCTGAAGAGGTCTTCATAGGTCCAAAAGTCTGGACCCGGTCTAAAACAGACCTCAGGTAAATCAATGCCATGACCCGATCCGAACAGACCCGATGGTACCTGGAACAAATGCATTGTGAAGTTCAGGGGACGTTAATCTGAGGCTTCAGCAGTCTGAGTTCGACACATCAAGTGGGGATCTTCCAAACTTCGTCTTTTTTCTACAGAACTCCCTCTTTATGTTTCCACAGACTGTTTCCTTGCTGAGCCGGGGTGGAGGGATATGTCTATAACAAGACAACTGCAAGAAACATCCACACGAGTCCCGAGACGAAGATCAACCCAGTTGAAGAGCGATTACAACAACCAACAACTCTCTCAACACACATATGGCATCTGAGTACTGTACGGAAACAGGCCGGAAACATCTGAAGCTCTGCTTTAAAGGCAACTGGGTAAATCCAACACATCAGCCGTCCAACTGTATCAAAACAAAGTTTGTCTCAAGACTTGTGACCGAAATAACAAAAATACAGTATGAGCAGTTTAAGAATCAACTGTTCATGTTTTACACATAATGAGAGATCAATTCAAGACCAGGAGAGTCCATTAAATTAGAAATAAACTATGTTATTGGGATGTAAGTCAAGTCATTTTATTTATAAATCACATTTTAAAAACAACAAATGTTGACCATAGTGTTGTATAGGCGACATAAAACACTTTTAGCCAGTTTTAAATCAATGAATACACGTAAAACCAAAAAGCACAGTTCCTGGAAAACAACCAAATAATGTAGACACAAATAAAAACAGAATTAAAATGATCATGTAGCTTCATCTCAGCTGAAAAGATGAAGCACGACTTATTTTGGAGTCTGTATCACGGTTTTGAACTGATCAGTGTTGATCCAAGTCTTGCCCTCAGTACTTCAAATCCTGCAGGAAAGAATCGGCTCAACAAGCATCTCTGCAGCTTCATTTACTGCCGCTGCTCTCACCAGCACACTTGTGTTTTTTGAAAATATAAAGCCGTGTGAATCCTTTATCACAAACGCTGCAACTAAATGGTTTCTCCCCTGTGTGGATTCTCATATGTGTGGACAAATAGCCTCTGTTACCAAAACTTGTTTTACAAACTGAGCAGCTGAAAGGTTTTTCTCCTGTATGAACTCTTAAGTGTTGGGTCAAAGTTGATCTTTGTGTGAATCTTTTACCACAGACAGAACAACTGAAGGGTTTCTCCCCTGTGTGGATTCTCATGTGTAGTCTCAGATATTCCTTTCGTGCAAAACTTGTACCACAGACAGAACAACTAAATGGTTTCTCTCCTGTGTGGACTACCATGTGGTCTGTCAGCCTTCCCTTTTGTATAAATCTTTTACTGCAAACTGAGCAACTAAATGGTTTCTCTCCTGTGTGAATTCTTATGTGTCTGGACAAATGGCCTCTGCTACTGAAACTTGTTTTACAAACTAAGCATGTGAAAGGTTTTTCTCCGGTATGAACTCTTAAATGTGTGGTCAGATGTGAGTTTTGTGTGAATCTTTTACCACAGACAGAACAACTGAAGGGTTTCTCCCCTGTGTGGATTCTCATGTGGTCTGTCAGACTTAACTTGTGTCTAAATCTTTTACCACAAACTGAACAACTATATGGTTTCTCTCCTGTTTGGAGTCCATCTTGTTCCTGCAGATGTCCTTTGTGGCCAAAGCTTGAAGCACATTCAGAGGAGCTACTTGATGTTTTTCCAGTATTACATTCCTGATCACTTACAGGTACTTCATTGTTTTGCAGAGGGTTTAAACCTGACGGGGGTTCCCTGGTCTCCAACCAATCACAGGTGTCATCAGTCTCAGATTCAGAGGAGTCGGGCATCTTGTCATAAGTAGCTGGTTGTAAATGTCTATCTGGATCTGAGTTCCTGGCTGGTTCTGGTCCTCCAGAGTTCTCTCCATCAGCTTCTGTTTTCATCTGTTCAGTGAGTCTTTGATGAAGCTGTGAGGACTGAGGTTTCTCTTCATCGTCTTCTTCACTCTTCACAGGGACAGGAGTGAATGTGAACTTGATGATATCGGCCTCCTCCAGCCCTCGAAGCTGCTCTCCCTCCTGACTGGTCCAGAGCTCCTCCTGTTCCTCTTTAATGTGTGGGGGCTCTGGTGGATCCTCCTGGTCCAGACTGGGGCTCCAGTCCTGCTGCTCAGGGGGATCCTCTTCTTTACTCACCGACAGCAGCTGGACGTCTGTGGAGAATAATGAAATACAGACACACGTTTTAGAAAACTGTCGTTTCCTGTTAACATGTAAAGAACAAAGGTTCATCATACAGTATTTAGTGTGCATTTACAAACTGCTGGAATTGGCAGCTGGAGGAGAGAGCAGGAAAAACAAGACCATATCAGTGCTCAATGTCATCGTTACTAGGGCTTCACGATATGGTAAAAAAATAATCATATTGTGATTATTTTGACAGATATAACAATTGTAATATGATTCACGATTAGTGTGAATGATAATTTTCATTTTCACTGAAGAAACTATTAAAATCACAAGGGTGTGACATTTGTTGGGGTCTGTACCAAACAAACATGTTTTCTTACATCTGGAGAACAGGATTTGTTGGGAGGTTAGACGGGTAGAGTGTGAAACTGGCCGGTAGAATCCCAAAGCAGACCGCAGTAACTAAAATGTCTTTCAAGTCCTTCAAAGATTGTTCCGGTTTTCGACAGATTACATTAACAGCGATGTTGCTAGGTATGCGTCCTGGGTTTGATGCATTAAAATTCAAAAGGACGCAGTAAACTCACAGTTGCACCCCTGAAACGGCGAACAACAAATCTGTCTTGAAATCATAGAAATAAACAAAAGAAACCACGCTTCAGTCGAACAATGTCAGCATACAGTTTGACACTAATCAATGATCACTAGCTGGAAACCGTAATGCTCCCATACAGTTGAGCAGCGATACTACATGAGCTTGACTAACCGGGCTAAGCTGACTAGCATGCTAAAGCTGATACACAACAACTGGTGCACTGCCAAAACGCTCTGGGCAAGAGTCAGGCAGTGTCGCTCCCTCTCCTCTTGCACCGTCAAAGCTGAAAACAGGCTGTTTTTCTGAGCTCATGAAGACTTTTCAGAGATACGTGGTTCTCGCAGGATAGCGACGCTGCAAACACGTGATGATCTTATAGACCATGATGCATTGCTGCAGATGAAACCACCCAACAGTTTATTAAGCATCGTAGAAAAGGTTTCAGTCGTAGTCATCTGGACGCTGTTTTCAGAATCAAGACGTTTCGGCTCCCATCCGGAAGTCATTCTCAATTGTGAAAATGGTCTGAGAACTCAGAAAGTTAAGCTACTCTGTGTTGCTTAAGCCCCGCCCTCAGGGAGGAGTCTACCTGAGTATCTGCTGTTTACCTGCCTAGTTTCACCTGAAACTGACCTAATAGTTTCCATGATGGCCCAGTAATCAGTAATCAGGCCTATTGTTTTCTGGCTGCACCTCCCTCATCACTGTTAAGTACCTGATTAGCATATGATTGGTTCAGTGTATTAACACCATGGTCAAGCCAATCATATGCTAATCAGGTACTTAACAGTGATGAGGGAGGTGCAGCCAGAAGACAATAGGCCTGATTACTGATTACTGGACGAATACGGGACGACACCATCTCAGGATATAAAGCAGTTAAAATGAGCTCAGCCTGAAACATCTGCAGCAGTAAAATGCAACACACACATGAATGCAGCAGGAACATGAATCCAGAAACATCAGATATAATAAAACACTGACAGGAAGCGTTTTACTGCACAGGGACGACTCTCACTGTCACACTTTAAGTTCATGTTGCTGATAATACTCACAGACTTTTACTGCAGTGGAGTATTTTCACAGAGTGGTGTCAGTACTTTTACTGCAGTAAAGGATGTGAACACTTCTTCCCCCGCAGCTGGTTTCCCAGCAGTTTAAAGTGAAACAACAAGTAAAGTGCACAAACCTGCTCTGTGCAGCCGGACTTCAGGCTGGAAAACAGCGTCCAGTAGTTTGCGTTGTCCACAAAGTTCCTCCTCGTACTCTGCTATCGTTCTTTCAAACAGCTCAAATATCTCTTCAGCAGCCGCACTTAGTCTCTGGCTGACAAAAGCTCTCAGCGTTTGGACTTTAGACATTTTCACAGCTTCACAGCAGCAGATTCCGTGAAAAATACAGTTTGGTCTCTATCGAAGCTACTCCGACTAGCACTGTGAGGCCGAGCTCCGGCTCCGTCTACTTCCTGCTAGCAAGCTGCGCTAACTTCCTTTAGCATTCTTGGCTAACAGGAGATGAGTCTGCGGTGAAACATCCCGAAAGTTCACACAAAGTCCGCTTCAACAGGTTTATCCAAACATACAGGCTCTGCTGGTTCACTCCGACTGGATCTTATGGTAGCTTCCGGTTCTTCTTCTTCTTCTTCTTCTTCTTCTTCTTCTTCTTCTTCGGTTTTCTTGGCGGACTACAAACCCGCGGTAAATGCTCCGCCACCTACTGTCGCGGAGTGTGTAACGTCATGACTCTGTAAAGACCTTTGATCTCGACTTAAATAGCTTCTTTCCTCCACCAGCATCAGTGAATGAGTGTAAACGACTAGAAGACTTTGGATTCTACAGTTTTCCCTTAATGTCGTTAACACCTGCCATGATGTCATCATTATTATACAGGAAGAGAAGCACTAAGCAAAATATATAATACAGGTGAGATTAATAAATTAAGTACACAGTGGGTATAAGTATAAAATGAAAATAAGTGTAAAGTACAAAGTGGATTTAGAGGCTGATGATACGTATGTACGGTTTAATAATGCAATAATGAGTTCTGTCAAAGTAAGTGCAGCTTATTAAGATGATAATGAGACGGTGGATATTGCACATTATCTCAAGTATTGCAGAGATGTTAATGATCAATGTCCAGTTTAGTGCCTTCGGATCATATAGACTGACACTTAGAGGGAGGAGTTAAAGAGTCTGATGGCCACAGGCAGGAATGACTTCCTGTGGCGCTCTGTGGTGCATTGTGGGGGAGCGTTTGTCCCCCGCAGTGGTCAGACTGAACAGGTCCAGACTTGTCCGTCCTCAGTATGTTCAGCTGGACTCACCTGCTGTCTCTAATCTGAAGGGCTAAGAAGAGCTTTGCCTGTCATCGTGCACAGTCACAAAGTTTCCCCTCCGACGTCAGCTGGTCTCCGGCAGAAATGAACGTCTGTAGCTTCAGTGGATTCATATAAAGCTCGACTAAAAGATCCCGATCGGACGCCTCGTCCTGCAGCGGCAGAGTCTGAACGGGTTTAACCTCCTCGGCCCGCTGAAGGCCGGTGCGGCGTCCTGATGGTCTGTTGAGATCCTCCTTGGTTTCTGATCCATCTGTAGTCTTCAGATACTGCAGCAGCTCTCCTCTCTGCTAACGGCTGCAGACTGAATCTGGGTGGAGGAAATATCCAGGCTGCTACTAATAACTCAGTCCCGTCCAAAACCAGAACCAGAACCAGAGTCCTCCCAACAGCTCTGCAGAACAGCTGAGTCTCCTCCTCCTGAACTCTGATCCAGTATGTTAGTGGTGATGTAGCTCCCTGGATCCAACCAGCACTGCAGTAATGGGCCTGGTTTTGGCAGTTGGTGCAGATGGTGTAGGTGGTGCAGATGGTGTAGATGGTGCAGTTGGTGCAGATGGTGCAGTTGGTGTAGGTGGTGCAGTTGGTGTAGATGGTGCAGTTGGTGCAGATGGTGCAGTTGGTGTAGATGGTGTAGATGGTGCAGTTGGTTGCAGATGGTGCAGTTGGTGTAGATGGTGCAGATGGTGCAGTTGGTGTAGATGGTGTAGATGGTGCAGTTGGTTGCAGATGGTGCAGTTGGTGTAGATGGTGTAGTTGGTGTAGATGGTGTAGATGGTGTAGATGGTGCAGTTGGTTGCAGATGGTGCAGTTGGTGCAGTTGGTGTAGATGGTGTAGATGGTGCAGTTGGTTGCAGATGGTGCAGTTGGTGTAGATGGTGCAGTTGGTTGCAGATGGTGCAGTTGGTGTAGATGGTGCAGTTGATGCAGTTGGTGTAGTTGGTGCAGATGGTGCAGTTGGTGTAGATGGTGCAGTTGGTTGCAGATGGTGCAGTTGGTGTAGATGGTGCAGTTGGTTGCAGATGGTGCAGTTGGTGTAGATGGTGTAGATGGTGCAGTTGATGCAGTTGGTGTAGTTGGTGCAGATGGTGCAGTCGGGCGGTGCTTCCCCAGGTCTTCCACCAGCTGAAACCTCCAGGACAGAGAGTCCTGGAACCTTGAGGCCGTCTTGCTGCTGTGTAACATAAATACTGTGCGTGTTACGGGGCGGCTGCTGTGTGGCGCTCTGCCTCTGGGCTTGTTGGTCCAAGGAGACGAGCGAACATCGGCTCAGGAACTGTGGAGGATCGACTTTCTGTCTCCACTATTGTCTGAAGCTTTAATGCCACTGAAAGCTTCCATGTTTATTACTGTTAAATATAAATATAATATAAATCCAAACACAACAACAGACACAGGAAACGTGTATAAGAACAGAGAGGACTCTGGGTAACTGTGGCGGCATTTCTAACTGTTTTCTTAATTACAAACCAAACGATCAATAATCATCAGCTGCAGTCCGATACAAACCGGTTCAACATGAGCTCCAGCTCCACCAGCTGCAGCAGCAACATCCTGCTTTACATTAATAACACACACCTGTACAGGTGACTGCAGCTCTGACTGGAGGAGGATTTCAAACTGCTGTTGAACTTGTTTCTGCTGAAAACAAACTGACCTGAGATCAGAGACGAACAAAGAGTCTGTGATGATGTCGGTAATGAAGTTCTGCATTAATGCTTTCCAACACTTCCTGCTGTTCCTGGTTCAGAGTTGTCTTGTTTTGAAATCACTTCACGTTCAGCATTTCTTTCTCACGTTCTTCGTTTGGTGTAAATAAAAAATACTGAAGCGAGACACAAAAACCCGTCTCACTAGCTGGCTTTCATCAAGCCAGCCAGCTCGACCCACCTGGACTCACCTGTTCTTTGTTCCCCTGAAGATCAGCTGCGCTGCAGTCGGACAACGGCGGAAATTCGCGACGGGAAATGTACGCAACGTGATTTCGGTCGGTTTTAGTTGATTTTGACGTTTTGTTTTTAGTGTTTTTGCTTTTTTGAACACACACACACCACACACACATTTGTCACGTACCTCAGGTGGCCTGAGCCGGGGTTCGAACCCACAGCTCCACATTGCTGGTCGGAGTCTCTCCCCGCTGGACCATCTTCAGTACTGATGAACATGAACAACCGGAGAGACAAAGACGATCAGACTGAGAGGAACCTGCAGGAGACTCACCTCCATCAGTCCGGAGAGAAAACCTGGACGGACTCTCTGGCTTCTGGTTTAGAATCACTTTGTTGTTGAGCTGCTTGTCTCATCATTTACAAGAAAAAACAGATCCACCTGTCCTGTTGGCTCTGATAGTCTAGCGGTCAGGACTCCCGGTTCCTACCCAGGTGGACTGGGTTCAAATCCAGGTTTGGGAGCAGATGGTATAGCTGCTCTTTCTTTTTTACTCCAATGGAAGTAGAAAGGATTTGAATCCACAACCACTTGTTCTATTTTTCCATCCAACATGGTGTCACAGTCACATGTTACTCTGTCAGCTGTCCACAAACTTTTGGCCATATAGTGTATCACAGCCTGAGACAAACCTGCTCGCTTTACATTCAGTGAATGTGCCCTTAAAGGTTTTGTGCGGCCTACACCTTCATGCACCTGTGCAGATTGTTGAATTCTTCCAGTCCAGCAGAGGGCAGCATCATCCCACTGATGAAGAGGAAGGCGAGTTGGAGGCTGCTTGAACATGAAGTTTCTGAGTGACGGAGCTTTCTGAACAACTCCGCTGTTTTCTTTAAATTACAGCCTGATTTTATAATATTACACATTTTCTTTCATATCATCACTTTTCCTCTAAAATTACAACCTGATCTCAACTTTACTCTCAAAAAGTCTAATTTTTTCTCCTCACAGCAGCTGCAGTGTCACACAACTGTGCGTTTGTGTGTATTTCCCTGTGTTGGTGTGTGTTGTGACTCTTTTTGTGTAAAATATCTTAAATAACTTTTTCGTGTAAACTTCAACAATCTTTCCTCTAAATATTGTGACATTAAAATGTATCATATCTATCCAACAATCACGTTTTCCTCTTAAATTTTGACTTCATCTAAACTTTCTTTCTTTTCTAAATGTTACGATGTTATTCTCGAGCTGTCCGGTTTGTTTTCTTCTGTTTTAAAGACTGTGTGTGTGTGTTTCAGTGTGAATCAGTGTGTTGCTGTTGTCATGAGGACGGTCGTCATGTGATCAGCTGATTCTCTCAGTTTGAACTCAGTCAGACGTTTCATCAGTTTCAGCCTGAGCACAGAAACACACGGTGAGTCTTTATTCTTTAATCTCATTTATTCCATCAGATTAACATTCATTACATCTCATTCAGACTTCACTGGAAGCTGATTTCATTCAGTCAGACTGTTAAAGTTTCTGTAACTGACTGAGAAACACTGAGACGCTTGTTGCTGTTTAATCATCCAACAAAGCTGCATTTCCATCTTTATTTTCACACATTTGTTCTTTATTTAATGTTTGTTTTCAGTAGTTTGATCTGTAGAATGCAACACTTTAGTCAGCTGATCAATGAATGAACAGAAGATATAAACTGAAGCTGTTTTTTCTGTTTCTGCTGCTGAAATAAGCTGCTCAAGATTTAATACGACGAGATGAAACTTCACTGGCTTTTATTTTGAAGGTTTTAATCAGCTGTTCGGATTTAAACTTGTGTCGATGTTAAAGATAAAGTTTAATGTATTAAATGTCTCTGTTTTCAGAGTGAATCGTGTTGTGTAACATGTTTCAGGGTGTGGTGACGAAGTGCAACAGACGAGCGGCTCTCCGAGTTTTATATCACAGAAACATTAATTAACTCACGTCAGCTCTGAATTATCAACACGTTTCGTGATTTACACTGATTTTAAGGCTGAATCCAGTTTTTTAAATGTAGCTTTTATAGTCAAATTCAGTTTAAATGAAGTTTAATGCGACGATGTAAAGATGTTTCATCACTTTTAACACGTCACAACATTAATATCTAAAAGGTGTCGAGTTTTATTCTTGTTTATTACTGGATCTTTGTCTTTTTCAGGACTCAACAAATGAGTCAAATTACACCAGCAAAAGAAACAGGAGACAGACAACAAACAGAATCCAGTTTAAAATAAAACTAAAAACAGCAGAAACATCAAATTAAAAACCTTCTTCCTTCACTTCTGACAGCAGAAATTCAGTCTGAATACAAAAGAAAAGTTTTGTCAAACATCAAACGCAGCTTTGTTTGATTCAACATACTCAGATGTTTTCAGCCTGTCGTGGTCTGGTAAGACCAGGAGCTAATGGCGGCTAACGTTAGCTAACTCAGTAGAAACTGTTGTGTTTGCGACGTCATGGACTCGTCTCTACTTCTGCTCTGCTGCAGATCAGCTGAGAAACATTTGATTGATTTCACCACAAAAGTGAACCTGTAATTACCACGTGTGGCCACAGAGGTCGCTGTTCTCAAAATATTTTAATTGTTTTCTTTAAGTATTAGAAGTTTTTTCATTTTTCCTCAGAAAAATAAAATAAAATATCGCTTTCCTTTTTTCCAAATATAACTTTTTATCTCTAAATATTATTTATTTTCTTGAAATCTTTGAATTTCTTCCTCAGAATATTCTGGCTTTGTTCACAAAATATTTAAATCTTTCTTTTCAAAATCTTCCTCCTTCATTGTAACATTTGTGTTTTTGAATGCACTGACAAACGACCTCCATCAGCATGTGAACTGAAAAAACAGAGGACCAACAACAGAACCCTGAGGAACTCCATGAGTCACTACTGTCAGCGTGATGATCATGTTGCTCTGCTGGATGTTCACGTTACTTTAAATGTATTTGTTTGCTGACACTTCGTCTGATTTCAGTGTGGACGTCATGGAGCGTAAACTGGATCTGTCTCGTCTGACGGACGAAGAGGCCAAACACGTCTGGGAGGTGATTCAACGAGACTTTAACCTCCGAAAGAAAGAAGAGGAGCGACTCGGGTACGTCTGTCTGTCTGCCTGTCATCTCCTTATCAGTCTAAATAACCTGAAGAGGTCTCACTCCTCCTGGTTTATCAGGATCCTATGTACAAGTATCCCAGCATGCATTTCATATCGACTATGCGGAGGACCTGACTTAGATTCTTTCTACGACTGTCACTTTATTAAGTACTAACATGTGGTGGATTTGCCAAACTCTTCCTGTGAAACTCCCTCTGATGTTCTGGGAGATGTGAGGAGCTGCTAGCCAGGTGAGAGCTTTCAGTCAGCGTCCATGGTCATCATCCCGAGTGTAAATCTAATATGTAGTTTGTCTGAAGGTGACGTGAGGCGTCGTGTTTTATTGGACAGTTTAACAACAGAGCTGCTCTGTGGAGCTTTGGGCTGCAGACATCAACACATTTACATACTGATCAATAACTATATAAACAGCTGGTCGGTATTAAATGTTTTATTTTTTAATAAACGTCACAGATCAGATTACAGACGTATATTTTCACCGTATCTGTCTGTCAATGAGGTTCTTTTGTTCTTCAGAGAAACACTGAAAACCAGTTCAGTGTGACGCCTCACACTGTAATTAATATTTTACATACAAACATATATTTAGTCATGTAAAGACAATAAGGTGTGAGCACATAAGTTCAATTAGAAATATGTTTGTCTATAAATTTTAATATACATATCTGAGATAAGATTGCATGTTAAACTGATAATTGACTATAACACTTAATAATTATATAATACGTAATTCATATTTGACAAATTAATTTAGAAAAAGACATTTTCATAATACTGAACATTAAAATCACATATGTCAAACATATATTTTAATAGCAATATACGACATGTATGCGTACTTAAATATTTTACGTATTTTCGATCGTATAATAAGATTGTACTTATATTAAGTACTACTGTAAATACATGTTTTAATATAATATTAAGTATGAACGTATTAAAATCACGTTTCAAATATATGTTTTGATGTTGAATATATTGCCGTATATTAAACTAAATATATTAGAAATACATATGTAACATATATAAATATTCTAAACAAATTATTATAAAAATAGTTTTTTATTAACTGTGAAAACAGATCTTGGATCAGAATAAATGTAACATAAATAGTGCAATATGCAATAATATCAGTGATGAACATGACGTTATATTTAACGAGCTGTTTCTGTGAATCGACCGGTTCATGTGAGTTCTGGAGGAATGTGAGCGTGAAAGACGTCGTTGTTGTTTCAGTCACGACTCAGTCACACGGACCAGAGTCTGCAGCCGCAAACAGGAAGCTCACAAAGACTCTGTGTTCCCCACTGAAGACTCCGACTCCCATCAGCCCCGGGGCAAACACACTCACAGAGAGTAAAGAAACTTTGTCTTACACACATTTCCTTTCAAGTCTGAGTGAAATATCCAGACGAGTTTTCTTGTGACACAAATCAGAATCAGTGTGAAGCAATAAATGATCACCGATAATCAATAACGACATGATTCAGGGACAAGAAGCAGCTTCTGTCCTCAGTCTGAAAGGAGGAATTGTTCCGCTGTGTCGACGGGAAGCTGCTGGTAATCTGATTTCCACAGAAGAAACACGCTTCAGCAGCTAAATTCACATGTTTCTATCTCAGCCTTTATTGTGACAGGCGGATACAACAGCGACCCACATCAGAATCAGAAATCAGAAATACTTCCCCGAGGGGAAACTCTTTATGGCAACACAGTAATGAACAACAGCGACATGTGAGACAGCCACAGCTTTAGATAAAGTAATGAACCTGATCGTTTGATTACTGCACCGACACGATGCTGGGCTGGCAAAACCCGTCCAGCAGCATGTGATTATCGACATCACTAACTAACAATTCATCTGTGACGGTTTTCAGGTCAAACTTTAGCTTTTTGTGCAAAAATACCCACGTTTTACTTTGGTAAAGCACACATCACTGACAGCGAGTGAATATTACCTCAGTGTGAAATAACTGAGTCACCGTTTGGGTCAAAACGTGGATAAATGAAACAACAAGTGACCCCGGAGTCACACATTGATTCATTAACAGCGATTTTAAAAATGTTACCTCGTTGATACTAAAAGAGTCTCACTTTCTGATATTTGATACAAAAATGTTCAAAATGTACAAAACTAAACTTTGACTCGAACGGAGAGACGTTTCTAAGAACTTCAGACAGAAGGAGTTGCGGCTTTTCTTTGTTTGATACGATTGTCAGATACGGTTGGACAAAGACGTCTCTTCAGCTCTCTGGACGCTCATTGATTGGTCGAGAAGTATTGATCTGTCTGTCTGTAGAGCAGTAACACATAATCTTCTGTGCTACATATGTATATGTTGGTTATTCAAATGATATTTTACATACAATTAATAATAACTAATTCCAACTCTAATGATAACATTTCTGCTTCCTGAGCTTTCGGTCGTTGGGGCAGTTTTCCTTGATGTTAACTCATTAAATGTTCTTTGAGGTTTGTTCCTGTTGATTCATTTTAAATTCGGTTCAGTTAAATTTTCAGCATCTGAACGTGAATTCTCTGAGTTTGAAGCTTAAATCTTTGATTCTCAGAGGAACTTCAGAGACGTTTCTGCCATTTTGAACGACGTTTAGAGGACTCTGATTGGTTGCTTCCAGCAGTGTGATGATGGAAACGTGATGTGAATGTATGTGACAGTAAACAACAGGTCCACTGTGGCTGGATCAGTATACTGAAGACTGTGTGTATGGTTTCACACTGTGGTCCAGTTCCCTCGAGGTTTAATGACTCAGTCACATGAAACCAGAACAAACTGTTCTTTCACAACACAAGATGTTCAGCTGCTGCACCATCTGTTCACTGAGACTCCTTTCAACAATAGTTAATATTAAGCATCAAGTAGAAATCCATTCAGTCAAGAGTGTCTCCATTAAAAGTAGCTGCATTAGCTGTTAGCAGCTCCTGTCTGCAGTGTGGATGGGGTTAGGGTTCTTCTCTGGGTTTCTGGAGGTTTGTTCAATTCATTTCAATTAAATTTAATTTATAACCAATTCATAACAGAAGTTATCTCATTGCGCGTTTCCTATAGAGCAGGTCTAGACCGAACTCTTTATAATATTAATTACAGAGATCCAACAAATCCCGCCATGAGCAAGCACTTGACCACAGCGGCAAGGAAAAACTTCCTTTAAGAGGCAGAAACCTCGAGCAGAACCAGACTCAATGGTGGGCGGCCATCAGAGAGAGAGAGAGAGAGAGAGAGATTATATAGTAGAATAGTAATTATAGTGTTAATATTAATAAATAAAACGGCCTTTGAGAAGGAGGGAGGTTTCTGACTCGAAGTGTCACATGGCTGGAAGGATTTGCTTCACTTCAGCACTTTGACGTGTCCTCAAACCACATCTGTATCCCCGGACATGAAATATTATCCTCGCTGTCTCCTGTCTGTTTCTGCAGTGATCTGAAGACTAAAATCGAGAAGGAGGATACGAAGCGAGAGCTGCTGGGTTCTCAGAGTCAGCTGTCCGACTCGCACTGCATCCGCTGCCTGCAGCCCTTTAAGTTCCTGGTCAACAGTAAACGCCAGTGTCTGGACTGCCGCATGTACACCTGCAAGTCCTGCAGCCGCTACAACAAGAAGGAGCACGGCTGGGTGTGTGACAACTGCCGCATGACCAGGTGAGACACCCACAGGTAGGTGTGGCTACTGACAGCGCAGGTAAGGAACGTATCTGTCTCAGAAACACTGATACACCAACACATCTAAGAATTCAGTGTCGTGGGGAAAAAGATTCACTTGTGAGGCCTGAAATAAACTCCAGTTTCTAAGTTTTATTCTTTGCAAAGGTCAGACACAGAAATGCGTTCAGTACGAGGGGGGTCGCAGTTACACAGTTGTACAAACTCGTCTAAACCAGTTTTGTATGCCTGAGATCTTATAAAGGTCAAGACATGTGAGAAAAAAGGAACTAAGTCTAAGGATGCTAGGTAGACAGGAACCCGAGGCGAGTCTCAATCTCTGTTAAAAGCTCGGCAGAAAGTAACACCTTATATTGAACGCGAGTGCATCAGACACCAAAAAGAATCTGTGCTGAGTAACAGATGATCTCAAATGACAACATGTGATGGTGCAGTGTCGTCGTTTTGTGTCAGAGACAAACTTTACACAACTTGAGGCTGAGTATTGTGTATGTTAACGTGTTAGCACTAACTAGTTCACCCCAAAATCAAAAACACATGTTTCCTCTTACCTGTAGAGCTGTTTATCCATCTATTTTACTTTCTGCTTTCTTTCTACCGATAGTTCCCACATGAAACTGCTCAACACAGACCTGTGGATTATCTCCAGTAGCCGGGTCGTGATTTCTGGAAACAGACGTTGCTGTTGAGTTTTTCAGATGTAGTTTTTGGCGCTTTGAGCTCCACAAGCCGAGCGCCATATAGTCCCGTTATATTCAAAACATGCAGTCGTCTCTACGGCCGATATCTCCAAAACTCTGCCGCTCGCACCGAAACAGTCCAGATAGATAAACAGCTCTACAGGTGAGAGGAAACGTGTTTTAGATTTTGGTGTGAACTGTACCTTTAAGACTGTGTGCTAAAGTATTAGCAAGCTACTAGTTATCATTTAAAGTAGTGTTTCACTTTGTGCTGCAATTTTAGCTTCAGTTAACATAGTGTTTGCTAACGTGTTAGCCAAACATAAACACCTATACTACATAAACACAATACTGTCATCTGAAGTAATGTAGTTCATGCTAAAGTGTTAGCTTGGAGACTATTTGTTAAGGTGTTAGCTTAAAGGCTACTATGACTCATCACAGTGTATGCTAAAGTGTTAGCCTGCAGCTTGATGTATGATCTACATGTTGCTTCAGCGCTCCACCTGTTCAGGTTAAAGTACATGTTGTGTGTACTCTGAAGTACATGTTGTGTGTATTATGAAGTACATGTTGTGTGTATTATGAAGTACATGTGTGTATTATGAAGTACATGTTGTGTGTACTCTGAAGTACATGTTGTGTATTTCTGCAGGGTGCTGAAGATCGGTACTGTGGGTTGGTACCATGACAACGTGAGAAACCGCTTCAAGCGCTTCGGCAGCGCCAAGGTGATGAGGTCACTGTACAAGAGGCTGAACGGAGACGGTGAGTCGGCTCTGACATCACTGTTACCTGCAGGACTCACCTGTGTGTGGGCGGGGCCTGGGACACAGCTGGTTTTGAATGTTAAACTTTATTAACAGAGTTCAGAGTCACATGAGGTCATCGGACCGTCAGCTGTGAGACACATGGTGTGCTTACTGATCAGAGATCAGTCACACTGAGGCTGTTAAACGCCAGCAGGCTCTGTTATTAAACACTTTTACATTTTTATTTACTCGATTTATTGTTTGCAAAAGTTCAAACAGACGTCACAGAACATGTTAGTTTTTTATAATTCCGCTGAGAACAAATAATGATCATTAAATTAAGAATTATATGAACATAATCCAATAAACCTCAGTACAATATGAAATATGAAATATAGAAATTTCTAAGGAATCATGTAGTTTTAATTATGACTTTTACAAAGAAAAACAGGTAATTTTTAAAATACTTTTTGAAAACATGAAAAAGATCACGTAGATCTCATGTGTCAGTTATCGCTCATTATGTGCCAAATGTATATAAAACATTAGATTTATATAATATTTATATATCAATATCAATAAATCCCTCTCTTTTCTACTCCTCTTGAAATATTGTTGGTTATTCATCCTGTTCATGGGAGGGTTTATAAATAAAGTTATGCAATCAGATGACCATTCTTCTGTCGTCATGTTTATACTGTAAACATGAATTATTTCTCTACAAACAAGAAGAGATGATGATGATAATAATAATAATAATAATAATAATAATAATCATTATTATTATTATTATTATTATTATAATATGGGGGTCTGGCGACGCTGAAGCTGTTTAGTATTAACAGAAACATAACAACTAAAAGAAAAGAGTTTTTAATTATTCAGCTGTTAGAAAACACATTTTTTCTTTTGAACTCAGATGCTAAATGCTACATGCTAATACGACTTCCTGTGTTTTCTTCTTCAGGTGGTCGTGACGACGACACTCAGAGTATGCCGGACGTCCGCAGCCGTGAGTCGCTGCTGAAACACTTTTACATCAACGTATAAACTGTTTGATTCAAGCCGCACACGCAGACGGATCAAGTAACGAGAAACTGGGAGGAAAAGTCTTTAACTCAGAGCTTCAATCTGTACTTTGACTTTCAGACGCAATCTGATGATTTTTATACAAATCACTAAAAATGGGCTTTTTTCTGACATGTACAAAATAATAAGAAACTCCTCTTTGAAAACCTTCCCAACATTTCACCAACAAACATTTAAACTTTAAAAGAGCCTTTTTTGGTGTAAAATCTCCAGATTTTTCTGTAGTTCTTGAATTGCTAATAACTCTTAGCTTGAACAACATACCGTTTCTACGGATTATAAACACACATTTGATATTTATGTGTTCAGCAGAGTCTGCTGTCGCTCTTTGGATAAAAATCTCCACATTTTGAATTATAGTTTTAAAGCTGTGACTCACTGCAAATGAGAAACAGCTAAAAGAAGAGACCACCTACAGTTTGCAGGCACACATGGTATTTATTCAGATAACAACACTTAACATATATACATACAAATATACGTATAAATAACCGTTTCTCTTCATCCTCTGTATGAAAATGAACACGTCTCTACGTGATTCTGTGTAAAAGTCTGTATTTGTACCTGTAGACGTGTACAACGGTAACGAGGACGAACACGGAGAGGCCGATGCTCAGCGCTTCAAATCGGTAACGTGAAAATAAAAATGTGAATCTTCTGAAAGTGAATCAGATGTGAATCCTGCAGCTTTAAAACTCGTTATTTCTTCTTTTCTTTCAGATGAGGAAAAGTAAACGTCTGCTGTCAGTTCATCCTCTGGACTTCGACCCCGAGGAATATTTCCCTCATTCACGCCGACCGTCTGTACAGGTAACACCTGAAGTACACAACACCTGAAGTACAACAACACCTGAAGTACAGCAACACCTGAAGTACAACAACACCTGAAGTACACAACACCTGAAGTACAACAACACCTGAAGTACAGCAACACCTGAAGTACAACAACACCTGAAGTACACAACACCTGAAGTACACAACACCTGAAGTACAGCAACACCTGAAGTACACAACACCTGAAGTACAGCAACACCTGAAGTACACAACACCTGAAGTACACAACACCTGAAGTACAGCAACACCTGAAGTACAACAACACCTGAAGTACAGCAACACCTGAAGTACAAAAACACCTGAAGTACAACAACACCTGAAGTACACAACACCTGAAGTACACAACACTTGAAGTACACAACACCTGAAGTACAACACCTGAAGTACAACAACATCTGAAGTACAACAACACCTGAAGTACACAACACCTAAAGTACAACACCTGAAGTACACAACACCTGAAGTACACAACACCTGAAGTACAACACCTGAAGTACACAACACCTGAAGTACACAACACCTTAAGTACAGCAACACCTGAAGTACAGCAACACCTGAAGTACAACAACACCTGAAGTACACAACACCTGAAGTACACAACACCTGAAGTATAACAACACCTGAAGTACACAACACCTGAAGTACACAACACTTGAAGTACACAACACTTGAAGTACACAACACCTGAAGTACAACACCTGAAGTACAACAACATCTGAAGTACAACAACACCTGAAGTACACAACACCTGAAGTACACAACACCTGAAGTACACAACACCTGAAGTACACAACACCTGAAGTACAACAACACCTGAAGTACAACAACACCTGAAGTACACAACACCTGAAGTACACAACACCTGAAGTACACAACACCTGAAAGTACAACACACCTGAAGTACACAACACCTGAAGTACAACAACACCTGAAGTACACAACACCTGAAGTACACAACACTTGAAGTACACAACACCTGAAGTACAACACCTGAAGTACAACAACACCTGAAGTACAACAACACCTGAAGTACAACAACACCTGAAGTACAAAAACACCTGAAGTACACAACACCTGAAGTACAACAACACCTGAAGTACAACAACACTTGAAGTACACAACACCTAAAGTACAACACCTGAAGTACACAACACCTGAAGTACACAACACCTGAAGTACACAACACCTGAAGTACAACACCTGAAGTACACAACACCTGAAGTACACAACACCTTAAGTACAGCAACACCTGAAGTACAGCAACACCTGAAGTACAACAACACCTGAAGTACACAACACCTGAAGTACACAACACCTGAAGTATAACAACACCTGAAGTACACAACACCTGAAGTACACAACACTTGAAGTACACAACACTTGAAGTACACAACACCTGAAGTACAACACCTGAAGTACAACAACATCTGAAGTACAACAACACCTGAAGTACACAACACCTGAAGTACACAACACCTGAAGTACACAACACTTGAAGTACACAACACCTGAAGTACAACAACACCTGAAGTACAACAACACCTGAAGTACACAACACCTAAAGTACACAACACCTGAAGTACACAACACCTAAAGTACAACACCTGAAGTACACAACACCTGAAGTACAACAACACCTGAAGTACAAAAACACCTGAAGTACACAACACTTGAAGTACACAACACCTGAAGTACAACACCTGAAGTACAACAACACCTGAAGTACAACAACACCTGAAGTACAACAACACCTGAAGTACAAAAACACCTGAAGTACACAACACCTGAAGTACAACAACACCTGAAGTACAACAACACCTGAAGTACAACAACACTTGAAGTACACAACACCTAAAGTACAACACCTGAAGTACACAACACCTGAAGTACAACAACACCTGAAGTACAAAAACACCTGAAGTACACAACACCTGAAGTACAACAACACCTGAAGTACAACAACACCTGAAGTACAACAACGCCTGAAGTACACAACACCTGAAGTACAACAACACCTGAAGTACAACAACACCTGAAGTACACAACACCTGAACATGTTCAGTAGTAAAACATTTATAATAAAAAATTAAATTTCCCCCCAAATTGAAAATGTTTTTTTTTTGTGCCAAAAAAATGTGAAAATGTTTGAAACAAAACATGGAAAACATTTTGCTATGAAAACGATATTTTATTTACATAAAACATTGACACATTTTGACATGAAAACTGGACAATTCAAGTACTGAGTACTTTTTTTAGTGAAAAATATAAATAAAATACTTGTTTGTTGTTTTCTTAGTGTATTAATGATTAGCTGCATGTATTTCACATGTTTTGTGCAGCAGATACATGAGGATCGAGGCTACAGGAACGACGTGGACTACGACATGTACAACCACCGAGTGAACCGCAGGAAGAGTCTGGACCGATACGCCTCGAGACCTGGTACATATATACAAATACACACAGTACACACAGTACACACAAAAACACACAGTACACACAGTACACACAAAAACACACAGTACACAGAGTACACACAGTACACACAGTACACACAAAAACACACAGTACACACAAAAACACACAGTACACACAGTACACACAGTACACACAAAAACACACAGTACACAGAGTACACACAGTACATACAGTACACACAAAAACACACAGTACACACAGTACACACAGTACACACAAAAACACACAGTACACACAAAAACACACAAATACACACAAATACACAGAGTACACACAAAAACACACAGTACACACAGTACACACAAATACACACAAAAACACACAAAAACACACAAATACACACAAATACACACAGTACACACAAAAACACACAAATACACACAGTACACACAGTACACACAAATACACACAAAAACACACAGTACACACAAATACACACAGTACACACAAAAACACACAAATACACACAAATACACAGAGTACACACAAAAACACACAGTACACACAGTACACACAAATACACACAAAAACACACAAAAACACACAAATACACACAGTACACACAAAAACACACAAATACACACAGTACACACAGTACACACAAATACACACAAAAACACACAGCACACAGAGTACATTAAAACACACACATGTGGTTCAGACTCTATGACATCAGCAGTAAAATGATCTGCTGAGTCTCTCACTGGTTGCTGTGAGCCAGGTGAGGTAAAGGTGAGCCAGGTGAAGTAAAGGTGAGCCAGGTGAGGTAAAGGTGAGCCAGGTGAAGTAAAGGTGAGGCAGGTGAGGGGAAGGTGAGGTAAAGGTGAAGTAAAGTTGAGGCAGGTGAGGGAAAGGTGAGGTAGTCTTAGGCTGTAGAGGCACAGGCAGAGAAAAACATAATTCAGAAACAATAAGCAATAAAAACCTGAATAAAATTCAGATTCAGAATAAAATGAGATTTAAAAAGACATAAAATTAAATAAAATACAATTAGACCAAAATAATAATAAACCAGAAATACAGTTAGAGTGCAGTACGTTTTAAGTTGAGATAAAAGTGATGTATTTACCTTTCTGTGTGTTTACCTGTCTGTATTTACCTGTGTGTATTTACCTGTGTGTGTTTACCTGTCTGTATTTACCTGTGTGTGTTTACCTGTCTGTATTTACCTGTGTGTTTACCTGTCTGTATTTACCTGTGTGTTTACCTGTCTGTATTTACCTGTGTGTACCTACCTGTCTGTATTTACCTGTGTGTGTTTACCTGTCTGTATTTACCTGTGTGTACCTACCTGTCTGTACCTACCTGTGTGTGTTCACCTGTCTGTATTTACCTGTGTGTGTTTACCTGTCTGTATTTACCTGTGTGTGTTTACCTGTCTGTATTTACCTGTGTGTTTACCTGTCTGTATTTACCTGTGTGTGTTTACCTGTCTGTATTTACCTGTGTGTTTACCTGTCTGTATTTACCTGTGTGTGTTTACCTGTCTGTATTTACCTGTGTGTACCTACCTGTCTGTACCTACCTGTGTGTGTTTACCTGTCTGTATTTACCTGTGTGTGTTTACCTGTCTGTATTTACCTGTGTGTACCTACCTGTCTGTACCTACCTGTGTGTGTTTACCTGTCTGTATTTACCTGTCTGTACCTACCTGTGTGTGTTTACCTGTCTGTATTTAGCTGTCTGTACCTACCTGTGTGTGTTTACCTGTCTGTATTTACCTGTGTGTGTTTACCTGTGTGTGTTCACCTGTGTGTGTTTACCTGTGTGTTGTCAGATGACTATGGGGAGAGCAGGATGGTCCGGACTCGCTCTCTGTCTAAGATCAGCTCCTCGGTGGCTCGGCAGCAGTACGTCGACACCTCCGATGAGGACGATTACCCGAGGTACCCCCCCATGTACCAACAACCCCCCCACCGCCGCAGGAACAGCAGAGCCTCCTCCCAGGAGAACCTGGGACAAGCCCCGCCCGTAAGAACAAACAACCAATCACAGTGTGTTTGTACTCTCTTATACTATTTACCTGTTTTACTGCCAATCATCTGTCCTCATCCTCAGCGTAACACGGCAACAGTCGCGCAGTGGAAACCGAACATTTTTGCTGACAAAACAAGATTCTTTTACTCTGAAAACTAGAAAAAGAAAATTTACCAGAAAATTTACCAGAAAATTTACCAAAAAGCATCTGACATGGAACCTGGAATTCTTCGTCATCATCATACATCCTGACCATCTCCTGATTCTCTTGCTTTGGTTTTTACTTCGTAGATGAACGAGCTGAACAAACGCATGTCGGCCATTGAGAGTCTGCTGAGCCGCCTGGAGGAGAAGATGACACCTGCTGACGAGGTGAGACGGGACGGACCGGCTTCAAAAGAACTCCATAAATCTCCTCTTTAATTAGACAAAGTCAAATTCGGCTACCTGTCGATGGTTTAATTTACCGACTACTCAGACAGAATCCTGTTTTATTTAAAAATACCGGGAGGAATTTCATCAATAAATATATTTTCTATCCTGCAGACGTCGACTCCGAACGAGGAGGAGAAGCTGAGGAGGAAGCTGAGCGAGCTGGCGGGGAACCTGAGCGATAAGGGCCTGTCGTCGGACGACGAGGCCGGAAAGAAGTGCTTCTCAGTGGGTAAAAGTCCGGCCGGCATCAGGGGCGGCCCGGTGGTCCCTCTGGACTCTCTGAAGGACAAAGAACTGAGCTCATCCAGCGACGAGATGCCCACTCAGGCTCAGAAGGTAGGACGGAGGTCAGGACGGATAATCTGACCCGGCTTATTTATGGGCTCAGAGTCACGGTGGATTTTACTGCAAATGGGAACCTGGAGGCTTCTGAAACAGCTTCAGTGTTTCTGTCCTTAATTCAGACAAAGATGGATCTGATATCTTGTTCAAGTAGGATGGTTCCGACCTTAATTCAGACCTCGATGTCACGTCGCTGAGGTCTCTGACCTCGCTGAAACAATATCATTCAGGTTTCTTTTAGTTTTTAGGGTGTTTCATGAACGTCCAGGGTCCCATTTGTGATGAGTCCACGCATGGCTCAGCTTCTCCCCAGAGAAAAGTCATGAACGTGTCTGAACAGACATTTCAAAAAGGAAATATACATTTAAAATAGGCCTTTCAGGCTTTTGTCATTATGATATATTTATTATATAATTATATATTAAGCGTTCCACTCCAAAATAAGATGGAAGCACATTGTATTCACCAAAGAAAAATAATCATTTTCATGACTTAGTATCACTTCATTACAAGAATAAAATCTCAGCGTTTTAGAAAGATTTGTACTGAAAAGCGGATCGTTAACATTTCAGTGACTTTCCTTCCTGAACTGGATGAAGGACGTTTTGAAGATGAACTCTTTGCTGTTTGGGTGTTTCTGATGTAACAGACGGATATTCCTGCAGGCAGCAGTAAAGATCAGGCTGCATGGCTGCCTCCTCACTAACCGGCAGCCTCCTGCGTTAGTTAACAGCCTTCTGACGTCTTTGCTGCTCGAACAGCAGTTTGTGTAGATGTGAAGCTCAGCAGCTGCCTGCCTGGACCGCCTGCAAACCACATCAGGCCGATATCACACGAGTCTTCTTCAGTGGTGTTTACTCATCCACGTAACATAACCCACATTCAAACAAACTCCGAGACTCTGTAAGTCCTGAGTGTCGTCAAAAGACTTTAGTATTAATACTCTGGTTCTGTTGTTGTAGCTCCAAGGAACACCTGTGTTCACTGAGTTTACATTTTCAAAACACGATTTCTAGTCCTGAAATATAATAATGTTTATCTTGTAAAAACATGAAGGACCTAATATCTATGTTCACGTTGTTATCTTGTTCTCACAAAATGAACAGATTTAATGTCTCGCTGCTCAAACGATCTTGTCAACACAAGACAGATGTAAGAGATGCAGCATATTTTGTGGGTATTGTGGTGAGATGGGACCAGCAGCAAAGTGAAAATTAACAATATTTAAAATTTGATTTCTCTCTAACCCTAATGAATATGTATATTACTTTATATTCTGACATTTTAATTTTGTACCACATCCTCTAATATTCTGATATACGTCAGACAGTGGGCCTCTCTATAGTAAAGTTTAATCATAAACTGTTCCCACAGACGTGAAAGTTACTCTTCGTCCAAGAGAGATTCAGATTAAGAAAAGCACCTCCAGGCTCTGCTGGTATTTTTGCGTCCAGGCCGGTAGCTGCTGCAGGTTCAGATGTTGTTTTCCAGCTGCTAACATCTGTCCCTCTACATGGCTTTCAGAGATCAACTGCTGCCGCCCTCTGTGACCTCACCACTGAGGTCCTGAGAACCATTAATGCCACAGAAAACGCAATGGTCGAGTACGGCCTCTCAGAGCCGGTCGACAGATCCCACTTAGTAGGGACTGACGTTAAGCAAGCAGATGATGCTTTCAGGGAACTTGAGGAAAATGTAAGCTTCAAACATGAACTGCACGCCTCGTTTCCCCCCTAACCTCTTTTTGTCTGAAGGTCAAACTAAGCCGAACCCTCCCGCCTCGTCTGAAGCATGACAGAAACGTCTGGACTGGCTTCAAATCTCCCCGGCTGCTGTGTCACAACCAGGGCTGGGCATCTGTAAAACATACTGGGCAGCACTGGTTCCAGTTTGGGTCCAGCAAAAGCAGAGTTTCAACTTAGAAAAGGGCATTTTTCAATTATCAGTTTCTGGTTATTTTTAAGCCCCAGTTTGAAGTCCCGTCTCCTGGGAGATCTCATGAATATGGAAAAAATGGCCTTGTAATGTTTGATAAAACTATTCCTTATACATGAGAAAACTTAGAGATCCTCAAATAACTATGAGAAAATTAGCAAATGTTATTCTGTATTTACGGAATTATGGAAACGTATCTTTCAATTACGGGAAAATGTCTTGTAATTATAAGAACAAGATGAAAAAACTGTCTCATCATTACTAGATCCATATCTCATCTACAAAAGCTTTAGCTTTGTAGATCTGTATCTCATGAGAAAAATATCTCTCAATCAGAAATCTCATAATATCGAGATCTGATCTCTCAAGAAAACAACGTCACCACTTTATCCAGTTATCAAGACAGAAACTCTCATCGTCATAATACCATAAAGCTGAGATCATATATACAAGGTCACATATCATGAGATTATATTATTCATGTTTTTCAAATTTAAAAGATCTAGTTTGTACAAAAAGTGATCTCATAGTAATGAGATATTTATCTCACATGTCGTTTCTATCATCAAGTCAAGTGATTTCACGTGAGCACCATCAGAGAACCAGTCGTGTGTTTTGCAGTCATACGCAGCCCTGTTGTTATTATTATCAGCGGTGTGTTAGCGCCCTCTCAGGTGACACAGGTGTGTTTGTCGTGTTACCTGTCCAGGTGTACATCGCAGCCGGTCAGTCGTACGAACTGGAGTCGAAGCTGCGGCGACTCGAGCAGAGCGCCAAGAATCGTTTCGGAGGCACGACGGACTCTGAGCTGTCGGAGCTGGAGGACGTGATGGCTCTGACCGCCGCCAGAGTCCAGAGCGCCGAGAGCGAGGTGGGTCGAGACGCACACCTGTATGACATAACGACACAGGCTACGTGATGATTGGTTTGATATCGATATAGAGTCAGGAACTCAGCCGTCTGTCTCTTTTAAATATGAAATCTTGAACTTGTTATTACTAGAAAATGATCTTGATCCACATCTCAGGAGGAAAGCAGCCTGTAATTATGAGCTCTGCACGGAGCCCGAAAACTCTGCACGGAGCCTGAAAACTCTGCAGGGAGCCTGAAAACTCTGCACGGAGCCCAAAAACTCTGCACGGAGCCCGAAAACTCTGCCTGGAGCCCGAAAACTCTGCCTGGAGCCTGAAAACTCTGCAGGGAGCCCAAAAACTCTGCCTGGAGCCCGAAAACTCTGCCT
The DNA here is from genome assembly GCF_020085105.1 of Siniperca chuatsi. Lineage (NCBI taxonomy): Eukaryota > Metazoa > Chordata > Actinopteri > Centrarchiformes > Sinipercidae > Siniperca > Siniperca chuatsi. Next base: position 616,030 of record NC_058065.1, on the reverse strand, counting down.
GGAGCCTGAAAACTCTGCCTGGAGCCCGAAAACTCTGCAGGGAGCCCGAAAACTCTGCCTGGAGCCTGAAAACTCTGCCTGGAGCCGGAAAACTCTGCACGGAGCCCGAAAACTCTGCCTGGAGCCCGAAAACTCTGCACGGAGCCTGAAAACTCTGCCTGGAGCCCAAAAACTCTGCAGGGAGCCAGAAAACTCTGCCTGGAGCCCGAAAACTCTGCAGGGAGCCCGAAAACTCTGCCTGGAGCCCGAAAACTCTGCAGGGAGCCCGAAAACTCTGCCTGGAGCCCGAAAACTCTGCAGGGAGCCCGAAAACTCTGCACGGAGCCCGAAAACTCTGCAGGGAGCCCGAAAACTCTGCAGGGAGCCCGAAAACTCTGCCTGGAGCCTGAAAACTCTGCAGGGAGCCCGAAAACTCTGCCTGGAGCCTGAAAACTCTGCCTGGAGCCCGAAAACTCTGCAGGGAGCCAGAAAACTCTGCACGGAGCCGGAAAACTCTGCACGGAGCCCGAAAACTCTGCCTGGAGCCCGAAAACTCTGCACGGAGCCTGAAAACTCTGCCTGGAGCCTGAAAACTCTGCAGGGAGCCCAAAAACTCTGCAGGGAGCCAGAAAACTCTGCCTGGAGCCCGAAAACTCTGCAGGGAGCCCGAAAACTCTGCCTGGAGCCCGAAAACTCTGCCTGGAGCCCGAAAACTCTGCAGGGAGCCCGAAAACTCTGCCTGGAGCCCGAAAACTCTGCCTGGAGCCCGAAAACTCTGCAGGGAGCCCGAAAACTCTGCACGGAGCCCGAAAACTCTGCAGGGAGCCCGAAAACTCTGCAGGGAGCCCGAAAACGCTGCCTGGAGCCTGAAAACTCTGCAGGGAGCCCGAAAACTCTGCCTGGAGCCTGAAAACTCTGCCTGGAGCCCGAAAACTCTGCAGGGAGCCAGAAAACTCTGCACGGAGCCTGAAAACTCTGCCTGGAGCCTGAAAACTCTGCACGGAGCCCAGAAACTCTGCACGGAGCCCGAAAACTCTGCCTGGAGCCCGAAAACTCTGCACGGAGCCCAGAAACTCTGCACGGAGCCGGAAAACTCTGCACGGAGCCCGAAAACTCTGCCTGGAGCCCGAAAACTCTGCACGGAGCCTGAAAACTCTGCCTGGAGCCTGAAAACTCTGCACGGAGCCCGAAAACTCTGCCTGGAGCCGGAAAACTCTGCCCGGAGCCCGAAAACTCTGCAGGGAGCCAGAAAACTCTGCCTGGAGCCTGAAAACTCTGCCTGGAGCCCGAAAACTCTGCACGGAGCCTGAAAACTTGGAATTAGGAGATAATGATGTTGTAATTATAAGGATAAGAAACGTGTCATTATTGAAAAACCATCTTGTTTTTCCACCCACAGCAGTTTTCTTGTCAGATCAATATTTCATGAAAAACTGTAGTAATAATAAGAAAACGATCTCTTAATTAAAATAGCTGTCTTTCGCAAAAGAGATCTTTATTGCTGTTTGTGAGACAACAATCTCAAGATTACAAGATCCACCAAAGCTGTTTTGTCTTTATCTCTTGTAGTCAAGAAACTATCTTGCTCATGAGAAAACCATGTAATTAGATGTCTGTCTCTAACAAAAACTACTGCATTATCATCTGAGATCTCAGTCTGCTTACGATATTTATCTCCTAAATATGCGAAAACAATCCCGTTCTCATCTGAGAAAACGATCGTATAGTTATGAGTTCAAGATTCTGTATTTCCGAGATCTTTTCTCACAATCACGACAGATTTGAGCTAATAATGAGACGTTACATCATTATAACAAGATGAATAATGTCCACCGAACTTTAGGAAACGATGCTGATATTTTCCTCTGCAGGTGTCCGACATAGAAAGTAAGATCGCTGCTCTGAACGCCGCAGGATCGAAGAAGAAGGTCAGTTTGTGGTTAAATAAATAAATAAATACAGAACGATCGTTATACAACTGTCAACAACTATCAGAAAACTGTCTCGTAATTGTGAGAAAGTCATCTTGTACTTATTTCCAGATGATTTGTTTTCGCCTGGTTGGGGGTTTGATTCCCTTCTTGTCACCATGTTTGAACATCTGTGATCTGCTCCAACAGGTTTCTGGATCTCATCAGAGGAAAAAGACAAGCCAAGACTTTCCCAGTAAGAAACCCTTGAATGTGTTTTACGTCACGTACGGATGATAGTTTATCGACTGAAGACTAAACGGCTGCTCTCAGAGAAAGTTTATCTGTTGACAGTGAAAACGAGTTCATTCATAAAGGATTTATTTCACCCGTTAATGTAATTTTATTAACGTGTTGCTTCTCTTGACAGAAACCACTAACGGAGCTCAGTGGAAATCGCACAACATGTACTGAAACCGGAAAGCTGCTGGAGTTTAGACACAAAGAAGAAATTAGAAAACAAAACGATCATTATCTACAGCGTTGTGCTGGTTCTTTTCTTCCCTGCAGTGTTTTTCTGCTAAATGTTAATCAGAGTCGTCCTTCTTCTTCTGTTTAACCTGCAGAGACATTCTCTCTTTAAAGCTGAACTAAAATGAAATATATGGAAAAACAAAAGCTTATTAAATCAACTCAGAGCTAAAGACTCGATGGCAGATTGAAGTTAGATGCTGATGAAACCTCTGAAACAGCAGAGTCAACCTCGAAAGCTTTTTATTGGCCTCAAAACTGATTAAACTGGACATCTTTGATCAAACGCTTGTTTTCCTGCAATGGAAACGTTCGGCTGTTTTCTCTCACGCTAGGTGCGAAAAATAGTTATAAAGTGCATTAAAAATAAATATGGATCAAACTTAGCCTCCAAATGTACGCATCGCTGAATGAAAACAGGTCGTACTGTACAAACTATCTGTTACGCAGAGACCGTTATATAATGTTGTTGTTGCGGTTTTATTTTACTTTATTATTTTGGCCTAAAACAGTGACACCGAATCATTTGACTCTAAAAATACAGTTTTATTTTACGTTAAGTTTGTAATCTACTACCACGATACTGATGTATATAAACTTCTGTCATTATGTCTAAAATATCTTCCAAAAATACTAAAAGAATTACACACATTTAGTCACATAAACAGCAGTAATAATAAAATAAAGAAAAGTACAAAGACATTTTTTAAAATAGGAACATTATAAAGGGTAAATTTAGACAAACGCATATAGAAAAAACAAGAAGCAAAAGCAAAGTGAGTAAAATTATGAAGAAAACAATAAACACATTAAATAGAGTAAAATTACAGATATATTATAAATATCATCGGACAAAAACTCTTTTAGAAAGAAACAATTAAAATCCACAATTAAAACTATACTTAAAATGAACAAATAACAACATTATATAATATTATTATATATTTTCATGAGGCATGTTCTGAAATAAAACATCAAATTTCCTTTTTCGATGTTAAAACTGACACGAGAACTACTGAAGTGAAATAAATATGAATTTAAAATCTGTTTAGGAATTAGTTAAATTTAATTAGCTGAACTTGAATCGGATGTGACATTTTAAATATAAAGTATTTCTGATTACAGGTCAAATATATTCTTCTTTTACAACTGAAATATTTCAGTTAAATGAACAAACTGATGAAACTGTAACGGTGAATTTAATTTAAAATACTGAAAATAAATAAAAAATCTGTTTGATTTGATTAAAATGTTATTATGAAAGACTGAGTCATAAAATACTTCACTCAGATATTTTACTGATTGTAATTTAATCCTGGCAACACCGGGCTTCCGTAGCTTTGAGACAAATCGACCATAAAAATGTTTAGTTTCTTTGATATATTGATTATAGATGGAAGGAAATACTGTATTGATCATTGATCTGTGTCTCCGTGTTTGGCTTTCTGATCAATAAACTACAAGATAAACTCCCTGATGATGAGTTATTGATTCTGCCTTCACAATAAAAGGAAGATCCAAGGTGGTGCTTTTATGTTGAAACATGTAACCAGGAGCAGTTTCCTCTGACGGTTCTGCAGTGAAACGGTTCTGGATCTGTGTGAGGCTGGTCTGGACCGGCAGCCCGCCCCCCTTCATGCTGCTCCTTCACGACACGTCCTAAAGGCATCGTTTACGTCTGAGGGGCCAGGTGCTGCTTCACCTGGAGCCTGAAGGCCAACATGAGACCATGTGGTCTAAGCTAGTCCATAATTCACCATGTTGTGTCCTTACGACCAAAAGTTTTAATTAATACCAAATGAATAAATTAACAAATATTATTTATACTGCGAGTATCAGCATTGTTATTATTAACATTTCCTTTTTACCTGATTATCAATGAAAGTACAGATCGATACTGTAACGTAGAAACATGTTTTTACATCGATTAAAAATAAAATGTGAGGAAATAAAACCATTAAAATATTTATTATACAGCTTTTATTTTGAAAACTGGCCCTTCCGGTGAGTCCGTTGACAGTGAGAGCTTCCTCCCCTCCACAATAAGAGCACGCTGCCTGTCTGTCCGGGGCCAGCCCACCTGCGGTTCACCTGACGCCGTAACCCGCGCGCTCCCTTCAGGCTCCCGGAGCGTCTCTGCTCCTGCTGTCATGGCGGATTAGCGAGTTCAGCGGCCGTGTTACCGACGACCGGTCTCTGCTCCCGGTGGCCGCTCTTGTTTTCGCCCCTCCGGGTTTCCGGTGCGACGGTCGGGCGCTGGCTAACGTTAGCTAGCTAAACCGGGACGAACGCGGCGGCTCGGCCCGCAGCCGACTAGCTTCAGAAAACACACGTTTTAATAAGTCGCAGCTTTATTCAGTCTTGTTCCACTAACGAACCCCGAGTCCGGGTGTGTCTGGACTACAGGACCCTTTGGACGATTCGGCCCCGGTAGTAATATAATAACGTCCCGACTGATGGAGACTTAAGGATCCGGATCCGGAGCCGAGAGACGTGAGTCCGCCGAACAGCGTCGGGAAAACCCCGTGTTTCCACACCTCAGCTGCTTCATTCCGGGTTTCCTGGACCCTGACTGGCGCAGGTCTCGGACTGCAGGAGCCCTCTGTGGATGATAAGGCCCCGGGAAGATTCTCCCGATTGATGGGGACTTGAGTTAGGGGCAGGAAGAGGATCCCGAACCGTGTCAGGAAAATCACAGTTTTTGAACTCAGACAGCTTTATTTGGTGTTTTTCCTGCTTTGAGACCCGGGTCCGGATGTTCCGGACTACAGGAGCCATTCGTGGATAATTCGGCTCCCGGTAAACCGTCCTGAACGATGGGGACTCAGGGGCCAGGCCGGAAGAGGATCCCAAACCGGGAGAAGCTGACCGCCGAGGACGATGCGCTCAGCCAGGTCGCACGGGAGGTGAGGCTGCTTATCGATACTGTTATTGATTATTGTTATTACTGTGGAGGACCTGTAATGTTGTGACCGGAAGCACCTGAGAGGGGAGGGCCGATCACACGTCACTCAAATGGCATTCATTATCAATAAACGGTAATCAAAGTGGATCAATAGATGACACGCAGAAGGAAACAATAAATAAACTGACGGAAGTGAGTCAGTTCAATGTGTTTGTTTCTTTTATTTTGTAGTATTTTATTTATTTATATAAACAGGAAGTCGTAAGAATTAACAAAGTGTGTGTGTGATTAGAACGCTTTTATTGTGAAGCGCGCACAGGAAGTGAAGTTTATTTGTTGAAAGGTGGAGGTGATGGTTAGTCAGCTGATCTGAGAGCAGCTGACAGGAAACAGGTTCAGTGACATTCTCACACACACACACACACACACACACACAGGTGTGTCCCACAGGTGAACACACACACACACACACACAGGTGTGTCCCACAGGTGAACACACACACACACACACACACACAGGTGTGTCCCACAGGTGAACACACACACACACACACACAGGTGTGTCCCACAGGTGAACACACACACACACAGGTGTGTCCCACAGGTGAACACACACACACACACACACAGGTGTGTCCCACAGGTGAACACACACACACACAGGTGTGTCCCACAGGTGAACACACACAGTTCAGTACTTTGTTCGCTTTGGAGAAACAAAGTTTAAACAAAGAAAAACACAAAATAAAGTAAAAATAAACGACAGGTGGAATGACGCTCATGAACAGCTCAGGTGAGGCAGGAACTGATCGTTCCCGCTTTGGCAGAGAAATAGATCGGTGTGTCATCGGCGTAACAGGTGTGACACGTCACGAAGGCCCGAGGACCGGGCCCCCCGAAGACCGGCCCCCGAGGACCGGCCCCCGAGGACCGGCCCCCGAGGACCGGCCCCCGAGGACCGGGCCCCCCGAAGACCGGCCCCCGAAGACCGGCCCCCGAGGACCGGCCCCCGAGGACCAGGCAGAGACGGCGTCTCGCTGCTGCACGCCGGGTCGACCCTCCGCAGACTTCAGGGCTGCGTTTCATCGGTCGTGAGGGAGCGAGTCAACGACCACGGTGACTGCAGGTGTAGATCCCCCACAATGCACTGCAGTCATGCGTTCGGTGCAGTAACGTGAACCCGAACGCTTCTGATCCTGAGACGGATCGGACCGACCGGCTGGTTCCAACGCGCCGCCATGTTGGCGCTGCGGCGAGAGAAGCTTCTGTAACATACACACACGATACACACCGAAACACTTGATGATTTTAGCTTTAAAAACTAAAAACGTGTTGCAGTTTAGTTTGATCATCTTCATCTCGGACTAAAACTTTGTGTTTTACTGAACTTCTTATTTTAACTGAAGATTTCAGGTTTGTTTGTTCGGCTGCACACAGGAGCTCTGTGGACTGTTGTCGTTTAAATCCTGTCACTTTTGAATGGAGTCTGGTGTGAGTGATTTTGGTCCTCAGTGAGCGACCTACTGGGAGAGCTGGTGTGTGTGTGTGTGTGTGTGTGCGTGTGTGTGTGTGTGTGCGCGTGCGTGTGTGTGTGTGTGTGCGCGTGCGTGTGTGTGTGTGTGTGTGCGCGTGCGTGTGTGTGCGTGTGTGTGTGTGTGTGTGTGTGTGTGTGTGTGTGTGTGTGTGTGTGACCTCCGTCCTGTAATCCTCTGCAGCAGCACGAACATTAATCTGCATCAGCTGCCGAGGCCGACACAGATCTCTTCATCATCGTCCTCCTCACTCTGCTCTTCATCGTGCCGCCGAGCCGCATGTTTCTACTCGTTCTGTGCTGTTGTCATGGTGATGGAGGTGTGTCTCCTGGTGGGAAGACAGGTGGACGGTCCACATTCCTCCTGCAGAGAGAGAGAGACAGACAGGTGGAGAGGGAGACAGACAGGTGGAGAGACAGACAGGTGGAGAGACAGAGAGAGAGGTGGAGAGGGAGACAGACGGGGGAGACAGGTGGAGAGGGAGAGAGAGAGGGACAGACAGGTGGAGAGGGAGACAGACAGGTGGAGAGACAGACGGGTGGAGAGACAGACGGGTGGAGAGAGAGAGTGAGAGGGACAGACAGGTGGAGAGGGAGACAGGTGGAGAGGGAGAGAGAGAGAGACAGACAGGTGGAGAGACAGACAGACAGGTGGAGAGGGAGACAGACAGGTGGAGAGAGAGAGAGACAGACAGGTGGAGAGGGAGACAGGTGGAGAGACAGACAGGTGGAGAGACAGACAGACAGGTGGAGAGGGAGACAGACAGGTGGAGAGGGAGACGCCCCCTGCTGGAGGAAACTGATGGAACAGAATTAATTAATTATTTCATGTAAATTGGTTTGTGTCTGTTATTAAAATAAGTTTAAGAAAAACATAAAAGTCTCTTAATGTTCATAAAGAGACAAAATAAAAATATTAAAGCCTTTAAAACTGATCAGAGTAATCAATAACTGGACTGGCTTTGAAATGTTGTTATATGCGAGACGTCGCAGTTCTTCTTCATGGTCACGGAGTGTATTGATGAGAAAGTGTGACAGCAGTTTGAACTGATTGATCCAGTAACGTTCAGTAACGTTCAATAAGGTTTAATAACGTTCAGTAACATTCAGTAACGTCCAATAACGTTCAGTAACGTTCAATAAGGTTTAATAACGTTCAGTAACATTCAGTAACGTCCAATAACGTTCAGTAACGTTCAATAAGGTTTAATAACGTTCAGTAACGTTCAATAACGTCCAATAACATTCAGTAACGTTCAATAAGGTTTAATAACGTTCAGTAATGTTCAGTAACGTTCAGTAACGTTCAATAAGGTTTAATAACGTTCAGTAATGTTCAATAACGTTCAGTAACGTTCAGTAACGTCCAATAACGTTCAGTAACGTTCAAAAAGGTTTAATAACGTTCAGTAACGTTCAATAACGTCCAGTAACGTTCAGTAACGTTCAGTAACGTTCAATAAGGTTTAATAACGTTCAATAACGTTCAATAACGTTCAGTAACGTTCAGTAACGTTCAGTAACGTTCAATAAGGTTTAATAACGTTCAATAACGTTCAATAACGTTCAGTAACGTTCAGTAACGTTCAGTAACGTCCAATAACGTTCAGTAACGTTCAGTAACGTTCAATAAGGTTTAATAACGTTCAGTAACGTTCAATAACGTTCAATAACGTTCAGTAACGTTCAATAACGTTCAATAACGTTCAATAACGTCCAATAACGTCCAATAACGTTCAGTAACGTTCAATAAGGTTTAATAACGTTCAGTAACGTTCAATAAGGTTTAATAACGTTCAGTAATGTTCAGTAACGTTCAGTAACGTTCAATAACGTTCAGTAACGTTCAATAACGTCCAGTAACGTTCAGTAACGTTCAATAAGGTTCAGTAAGGTTTAATATTTTATTGATTACTATTGAATCTCATCCCGTTTCTGTCAACATGTTAGTGAAAGATGTTTAATCAGCTTTTAACGTTGCTGGTTCTCAGTTAATCTTATTTATTGATTTTATTTATTGACAAACGAGCAGCGTTTTCACGACTTTAGAGGTTATTTTTACATTTTATATATTTTTAGATCAGCTGGAGAGTTTGACTTTAAGCGTTTAAAGAAGTGATGTTTGATTATTGATAATCAGTAATAACGTTGATCTGTGATTCAGGCGGAGGCGAGGCTGGCAGCGAAGCGAGCGGCGAGAGCCGAGGCTCGAGAGATCAGGATGAAGGAGCTGGAGCGACAGCAGAAAGAGGTAAAGAGGCTTTTATTCTGAAATCACTTTATACAAGTCAACACACATCACATCCTGTCACCTGATTGGTCCAGAGGGTCTGTTGTGTTGTTGCTAGGAGACGAGGAGAATCGTCCGACTGGCTGTTGATTCACAACAGCGCGAGCAAATACTGAAAGCAAACTTGTAAAAAGTCTAAATAAAAATGTTTCTGTTGCACTTCAGCTGAAAAGTTTCTGTCAAAACATCTGAAAGAAGTGGAAGTGGCAGATGTACGAAAATAATTAGTGTTAGGTAAAATTCAACTACTGAAAGAAGTCGAAGTGGCAGTTCAAGAAATGTTGTTTCTTTGAAGCTTTTTTGGGGGAGTGATAGCACTGAAAGAAGTCGAAGTGGCAGTTCATAAAATGTTGTTTCTTTGAAGCTTTTTTGGGGGAGTAATAGCACTGAAAGAAGTCGAAGTGGCAGTTCATAAAATGTTGTTTCTTTGAAGCTTTTTTGGGGGAGTAATAGCACTGAAAGAAGTCGAAGTGGCAGTTCAAGAAATGTTTCTTTGAAGCTTTTTTGGGGGAGTGATAGCACTGAAAGAAGTCGAGGGCGTCAGCTGAAGTGACACTGCTCCAGTACTTTTGGGTCCAAACTACGTAAACTTTATTGATAAACTTCGCACAGAGAAATTGAAGTGTCACACGATGCGGACAATAGACGCATCTGGGTTGAAATGTGTGTAGAGCCGATGACGTGCTGTAGGCATCAAATGTTATTAAACTAAAGTTTCTAATCTAATAAAACCTTTTGAACTAAATCAATAAACTGATTGAACCTTTTTAAAATGTTTCTGGAACTGAATCTCTAATTATTTTTAAAAGGTTTTGTAATCCGCTCCAGGTGAGTTTACCTGTGTGTGTGTGATCCTGCAGAGTTGAAGTGAGTTTGGGGTCAAAGGTCAGCCCGTGTGTGAGGTAACAGAGTGTAAAAGTGCTTTAATCATCAGTCAGTCAGCAGCTTCATGACTCGCTGATGTTTGGATCTCATTATTCCTCTTTTCACTCTGGTGAGTAGCTTTATTATTGTTTTATTCGACGTTAACTGTTTCATTAGAAATGAAAACTAAAGTACAGCAGCTGCTGTCGAACGTTTGACCAAAATAAGATTTTAGCTGGTTTGTATTTGTGCAAATGCATCAAGGAAATGTTCACATCATGACAGTTACAGTGACGTGTGTTTATAAAGCTTTAGTTTTAGTTTATCAAGAATAATCACAAGATTTATTAGCAGCTGTTGTGTTTTTAATAACAAGAAAAACGTCATTGAGACAAAGTTTGTTCAACGGAAGAAGAAAATGTTCTTTCATTATAGAAACGAAGCGCTTGCTTTGTGATGGTAGCAGAATATTTATATAATCATAGTTTAAAAACAGATCGTTCTAACAGCAGAAGTGGATTTTAAAAGTTTGGATGTGGAATTTGCTCATGTTGAATAATAAAATCAAATAAATCAAGTTAATAATATTATTTAGTATTTCTGAAAATCCCAAAGTTTGAAAGTTTTCGTTGTTTTGTTGCAGCTGTGAAATCAAACGTTGCTCTGATGAGTTGATCCGACGTCGTGTAACGGCCCTTTAAGTTTCTGACGTCAAACTGAATCTTTAACACTTCACTCTGAATTAAAACGACACTTTCTGAGATACAGCACAGCCCTACCAACCAATCAGAGGCTCAAACGACTCTTACTGGTTTAATCACATGGGTTATTTCTGGTAAAAGTCGCTTATTTCAACGCTTCGTTTCTAAATGCGAGTCGTGTGAAACAAAAACAATCTGCTCACGTTACACTTCGACTTCTTTCAAATGTTTTGGCTCTAACTTTTCAGCTGAAGTGGCAGTTCACGAAATGTTTCTTTGAAGCTTTGTGGGAGTAATGGCACTGAAAGGAGTGGAAGTGACGCTGCTGAAAGGAGTTAAAGTGTGACTTGAATTTGAAGCAGTGAAAGCAGTTGAAGTGCATGTATACTGTATGATATATAGCATGACACAACATGATGCGACGTGGCATCGTGTAAAATTATATAATGTAAACAAAAGCTGTTGTTTGAGCATGAAAGTCGAACTCCGACAGGTGGACAGGTGTGTTGAAACTGTACAGCGAGTGACTGACACACCTGCGACCTCTGACCTCTCGTTTCTAACCTTCAGTCTCTCCTCTCGTTTCTCCTCCCGCCCGCTGTAGCTGTTTCACAGCCACAAGGTACGACTAACTCCTCCATTCCACCTTAAATATGAGCTGCTGTGTTTGTTTTAGTCCTCTGGGAGAACCGGCCGGGTGGGGTTTACTGCCCCACCCGCCTGCCACGCCAAGAGGTTTCAAACAAACACGCCTGTTTATCTCTTTGAATCTGAAACCTGAACTTTCATTTTTCATCTTGTTCTAACGTTTTTCTCGTCTTCCTCCTGCTCCTCCTCCTCCTCCTCCTCCTCCTCCTGCAGAAGTATTATGGTCTGGATAATAAGTGGGGTCACATTGAACAGTGGATGGTAGGACTCTTGAGGACTCTTGAGGACTCTTGAGGACTCTTGAGGACTCTGTATGAGCTGCTGTCTGACTCTTGAAAACCTCATATCTTTTAAAGCTGATTTCTCTGATCAGCTGTGATTGACCTCTAAACAAACAACAGGAAGTGACATCATTATGACCCCTGCAGATAATTGGTGGTTTTATATGTTATTAATAACAAAACACGCAGTGAGGTCATGGTTCATCCTGGGAATCGGACTGAAGTCAGCTGACCTCCTCGGTGTCTGTGCTGCCGAGCAGCTGGAGGTCAAAGGTCAAACCAGTCCAACCCACCATGACCCAGTTTACCCACTGGGACAGTTAGGAGGTTTTCATGTCAGCAGGAAGCAGCTGCAGTGCTCAGACAGACTCTCATGGATTAACCGCTTGTTTAATCCACGTCTGGCAGATAATCTGAGCGCGTGCAGAACACTTTACCATCCTCGAACACGTGTGACTGAGCTGCACGCTGCCTGCCTGTCTGCCTGCCTGCCTGCCTGTCTGTCTGCCTGTCTGCCTGTCTGTCTGCCTGCCCGCCTGTCTGTCTGCCTGCCTGCCTGCATGTCTCTCTGTCTGTCTGTCTGCCTGCATGTCTCTCTGTCTGCCTGCCTGCCTGCCTGCCTGTCTGTCTGTCTGTCTGTCTGCCTGTCTGTCTGCCTGCCTGTCTGCCTGCCTGTCTGTCTGTCTGCCTGCCTGCCTGCCTGCCTGCCTGCCTGCCTGCCTGCCTGTCTGTCTGCCTGTCTGCCTGCCTGCATGTCTCTCTGTCTGTCTGTCTGCCTGCATGTCTCTCTGTCTGCCTGCCTGCCTGCCTGTCTCTGTCTGTCTGTCTGCCTGTCTGTCTGCCTGCCTGCCTGCCTGTCTGTCTGTCTGCCTGCCTGCCTGCCTGCCTGCCTGTCTGTCTGTCTGCCTGCCTGCCTGCATGTCTCTCTGTCTGTCTGTCTGCCTGTCTGTCTCTCTGCCTGTCTGCCTGTCTGTCTGCCCGCCTGTCTGCCTGCCTTGATTTTAGTTTTTTAAGCACCTGCAGGGTTTGTGTTTCCCCTCAGCATGTCTGCCAGGTTACTCAGCTGAGCCTGTGTGCTTTGCCCCTGGGTTCTGTCTGTCAGGCAGCAGCAGGCCTTAGTGGGCTTGTGTATTAATGAGATGATGAACAGTGAGTGTAATAAAACCAGACGTGTTCAGAGGAAACCTGACTGTCACTCTTCTTCTACAGTTTCAGCTCTTTAACTTGCCTGTTGTCTTTCTTCTTCGTGGCCTTTCAGGAGGACAGTGAGCGGTATTCTCGCCACTCGCGGAGACACGCTTCGGTCTGTATCTCTTCATCTGTCTTTATTTTCTTCCTCTCCACTCCTCCTCATCAGTCTGTTCCCACAGCGACCACAATATCAGCCGCCCGTTTCGCCGTTCGTCCCGCTGACGAGCTCACGTTGACGCTTCATTAGGAAGCTCGGCTTTGATCTGATGCTTAATGACTTGATGACGAGGGGGTGCGGGTGGCAGGTCACTGAGAGCCGCCCAGGTTTTATATATTTGTGTGGGTGGTTGGTCCCTGAGAGCCGCCCAGGTTTTATATATTTGTGCGGGTGGTTGGTCACTGAGAGCCGCCCAGGTTTTATATATTTGTGCGGGTGGTTGGTCCCTGAGAGCCGCCCAGGTTTTACAGGATATTTGTGCGGGTGGTCGGTCCCTGAGAGCCGCCCAGGTTTTATATATTTGTGCGGGTGGTTGGTCCCTGAGAGCCGCCCAGGTTTTATATATTTGTGTGGGCGGTTGGTCACTGAGAGCCGCCCAGGTTTTATATATTTGTGTGGGTGGTCGGTCACTGAGAGCCTCCCAGGTTTTATATATTTGTGTGGGTGGTTGGTCACTGAGAGCCTCCCAGGTTTTATATATTTGTGCGGGTGGTTGGTCACTGAGAGCCGCCCAGGTTTTATATATTTGTGCGGGTGGTTGGTCACTGAGAGCCGCCCAGGTTTTACAGGATATTTGTGCGGGTGGTCGGTCACTGAGAGCCGCCCAGGTTTTACAGGATATTTGTGCGGGTGGTTGGTCACTGAGAGCCGCCCAGGTTTTATATATTTGTGCGGGTGGTCGGTCACTGAGAGCCGCCCAGGTTTTACAGGATATTTGTGCGGGTGGTTGGTCCCTGAGAGCCGCCCAGGTTTTATATATTTGTGCGGGTGGTTGGTCACTGAGAGCCGCCCAGGTTTTACAGGATATTTGTGCGGGTGGTCGGTCACTGAGAGCCGCCCAGGTTTTACAGGATATTTGTGCGGGTGGTTGGTCACTGAGAGCCGCCCAGGTTTTATATATTTGTGCGGGTGGTCGGTCCCTGAGAGCCGCCCAGGTTTTATATATTTGTGCGGGCGGTCGATCACTGAGAGCCGCCCAGGTTTTATATATTTGTGCGGGTGGTCGGTCCTGAGAGCCGCCAGGTTTTATATATTTGTGCGGTGGTCGGTCCCTGAGAGCCGCCCAGGTTTTATATATTTGTGCGGGTGGTTGGTCACTGAGAGCCGCCAGGTTTTATATATTTGTGCGGGTGGTCGGTCCCTGAGAGCCGCCCAGTTTTATATATTTGTGCGGGTGGTTGGTCACTGAGAGCCGCCCAGGTTTTATATATTTGTTGGTCGGTCACTGAGAGCCGCCCAGGTTTTATATATTTGTGCGGGTGGTCGGTCACTGAGAGCCGCCCAGGTTTTATATATTTGTGCGGGTGGTCGGTCACTGAGAGCCGCCCAGGTTTTACAGGATATTTGTGCGGGTGGTCGGTCACTGAGAGCCGCCCAGGTTTTATATATTTGTGCGGGTGGTTGGTCACTGAGAGCCGCCCAGGTTTTACAGGATATTTGTGCGGGTGGTTGGTCCCTGAGAGCCGCCCAGGTTTTATATATTTGTGCGGGTGGTCGGTCCTGAGAGCCGCCCAGGTTTTACAGGATATTTGTGCGGGTGGTCGGTCACTGAGAGCCGCCCAGGTTTTATATATTTGTGCGGGTGGTTGGTCACTGAGAGCCGCCCAGGTTTTACAGGATATTTGTGCGGGTGGTTGGTCCCTGAGAGCCGCCCAGGTTTTATATATTTGTGCGGGTGGTCGGTCACTGAGAGCCGCCCAGGTTTTATATATTTGTGCGGGTGGTCGGTCCCTGAGAGCCGCCCAGGTTTTATATATTTGTGCGGGTGGTTGGTCACTGAGAGCCGCCCAGGTTTTATATATTTGTGCGGGTGGTCGGTCACTGAGAGCCGCCCAGGTTTTATATATTTGTGCGGGTGGTTGGTCACTGAGAGCCGCCCAGGTTTTATATATATTTGTGCGGGTGGTCGGTCACTGAGAGCCGCCAGGTTTTATATATTTGTGCGGGTGGTCGGTCACTGAGAGCCGCCCAGGTTTTATATATTTGTGCGGGTGGTTTGTCACTGAGAGCCGCCCAGGTTTTATAGGATATTTGTGCGGGTGGTTGGTCACTGAGAGCCGCCCAGGTTTTATATATTTGTGCGGGTGGTCGGTCACTGAGAGCCGCCAGGTTTTATATATTTGTATTTGTGCGGGTGGTCGGGGTCACTGAGAGCCGCCCAGGTTTTATATATATTTGTGCGGGTGGTCGGTCACTGAGAGCCCCAGGTTTTATATATTTGTGCGGTGGTTGGTCACTGAGAGCCGCCCAGGTTTTATATATTTGTGCGGGTGGTCGGTCACTGAGAGCCGCCCAGGTTTTATATATTTGTGCGGGTGGTTGGTCACTGAGAGCCATGGGTTTTATATATTTGTGCGGGTGGTCGGTCACTGAGAGCCGCCCAGGTTTTATATATTTGTGCGGGTGGTCGGTCACTGAGAGCCGCCCAGGTTTTATATATTTGTGCGGTGGTTGGTCACTGAGAGCCGCCCAGGTTTTACAGGATATTTGTGCGGGTGGTTGGTCCCTGAGAGCCGCCAGGTTTTACGCCCAGGTTTTATATATTTGTGCGGGTGGTTGGTCACTGAGAGCCGCCCAGGTTTTACAGGATATTTGTGCGGGTGGTTTGGTCGGTCACTGAGCTGCCGCCCAGGTTTTATATATTTGTGCGGGTGGTTGGTCCAGAGCCGCCCAGGTTTTACAGGATATTTGTGCGGGTGGTTGGTCACTGAGAGCCGCCCAGGTTTTATATATTTGTGCGGGTGGTTGGTCACTGAGAGCCGCCCAGGTTTTACAGGATATTTGTGCGGGTGGTCGGTCACTGAGAGCCGCCCAGGTTTTACAGGATATTTGTGCGGGTGGTCGGTCACTGAGAGCCGCCCAGGTTTTACAGGATATTTGTGCGGGTGGTCGGTCACTGAGAGCCGCCCAGGTTTTATATATTTGTGCGGGTGGTCGGTCACTGAGAGCCGCCCAGGTTTTACAGGATATTTGTGCGGGTGGTCGGTCACTGAGAGCCGCCCAGGTTTTATATATTTGTGCGGGTGGTCGGTCACTGAGAGCCGCCCAGGTTTTATATATTTGTGCGGGTGGTCGGTCCCTGAGAGCCGCCCAGGTTTTATATATTTGTGTGGGTGGTCGGTCACTGAGAGCCGCCCAGGTTTTATATATTTGTGCAGGTTGATATTTCCGTGTTTTATTGCGTTGGGACCTGAACGAGCACAGCAGACGACGGGGCGATGAATAAAATTAAACAGAGACCAGATTCACAGGTCAACAGCTCTGTTCAGTGCCTTCGATAGACCGGGACAACCTGCCACGTCACGCCAGGATGGGACTTTGGACCAGGATCGAGTCTGAGTCCGGGTCCACCTGATCCGTCCTGCCACTGATGTGGGTTTACACGTCCAGCGGCTGACGGCATGGATGGGGTCTGGAGCGGCGAGCGTGGGTGGGGTGTTGCACAGGTTCACGTACTGTGATAGAAAACAGGTTTGAGGTCTGGTTGGACTCGTCAGTCAGTGATCCGATCATTTAGTTTGATCGCTGATCAGTTTCTCTGCTTGTGTTCAGGAAGTTAAAACAGCAGGACCCGGAGTCCATGAAGAAGCTCTCATTGAATACGCAACAGTTTAGATGTGATGAAGCCGCCACGAGGGTTAATACGACGCAGAAGCCTCCTGACCAGGACCAGGTTCTGGACCAGGACCAGGACCAGGACCAGACTGGTCTCAGTCTCCTGTTGTCTGCGTGCTGAACTCTTGTTTGTTCGTGTTTGCAGATGTCAGATGATGAAGAGAGGATGTCTGTGGGGAGTCGAGGAAGCTTCAGGGTGAGTCTCACACACACACACACATTAACACACACACACACACACACACACACATTAACACACACATTAACACACACACACACACACACATTAACACACACACACACACACACACACACATATTAACATTAACACACACACACACACACATTAACACTCAAACACACACATTAACATTAACACACACACACACACACACATTAACATTAACTAATGTGTGTGTGTGTGTGTTAATGTGTGTGTGTGTGTGTGTTAATGTGTGTGTGTGTGTGTTAATGTGTGTGTGCGTTCCCTCCCACAGTCCGACCTAATAAAAGGCAACTGCGCGTTACGACACACTGCTGAGGTCAGAGGTCAGAGAGTAAACACACAGCAGATGATCCGCCTGCACCTGATCAATAATCAATGACAGCCGCAGGTCACATGATCCTGTCGCCGTCAGCTTCTTTATAACGACGAGAGTGTCGACGCAGTTCACACGGTCAGCCGGTCTGTTCACTGAAGCTAAAAGTGGCTGTTTTACGAGTGAAGTCTGGTGCAGCTCCTCGCTCTCTCGGCTACGGGGTCGCTCTCTGACGTCACTTCCTGTTTGTCGTTCGTGTCCGCGCTGTCGGGTAGAAGTAGACGTGAAGATGAGCTCATTAGGGACGAATCAATATCAAAATGAAATCACGAAACGAATGCACTAAAGCTAAACTAAAGGAGATTCTTCATCGTCGTTCGCAGCTTCCACGTGTCGATCTCTTTACTGAAATATGTTTGTGTCATCAGCGCACAGAGCAGCAAGAGGAGCTCTGATTGGCTGGCTGCTATTAGTGTGGCCAATCGGAGCTGCTGTTACTGCACCTTTTTATGTTTAGAAACTAAGTCCTGTTAGTTTCATGAGACCTGTTGGACTTTTTAAACAGTTTAAAACGTTCAGTTTACTGTCAGAAGATCTCGTGAAGCCGAACCGGGACAGAAATGACCAAACCGGTATGAGTCACGTTCTGTTTACGTCCTGATAAACGGACTAACACAGCTGTTTCCTCTCTTCCTCCCTCTCTTCCTCCCTACTTCCTTCCTCCCCCAGCCTTCAGACTACAGTGGGTTTCTGGGCTCCAGCTCGCGAGCCTCCTCCAGGGCCAGTTCAGCCCGTGCGAGCCCAGTGGTGAGCTCTCTTCTCTGGGTCTCTGTGTGACCGTCTCCCCCTCTCCCCTCTGGTTCTCGTGTTTCACTCTGTTGTTTTCTTCTCACTTTTCTGTCAACATACTAATCAATAACTGTCCGCAAGCAGCTTCAGTCAATAAAGTTTATCTGAACGGAGCTCTTTAAATACAGTGTCTCCATGGTAACACATGGATCCGATCGATGGGTAAAGTGTGTGTTTGTGTGTTCAGGTGGAGGAGAGGCCTGACAGAGACTTCCTGGATAAAGTAAGTCAACTTTTCTTTTTGTTGTTTAAAAAAATATTAAAACGTCGTTTGTTCAGATCATCGTTTTAAACGCTTTCGCCCACATTCAGTCGCACTCGCCTGGTGCTTGGATCTTTACGAGAGTTTAAATAAAGTTGTGAAGGTTTAAACAAGCTTTGACTGTCTCATGGACTGTGTAGCAGAAGTGGGCGTAGCCTCCACTTTGGCATTTTGGCCGTCGCCATCTTGGTTTTTTACAACCAGTGGCCATATTTGGACGAGGGGGTGGAGCTACGCAGCATAGCAAACGCTACGTTATTAGCTAACGCTAGCTTGGTTAGCAAGGTGTAGCTGTAATTGACGTTAACTGTGGTTAATTGGGATGCTAATTTAGGAAAACACCGACCCAAAAACAAGTTGATTATTGATTATTGGTTTGATTTTGATCATTTTATCTGTCAAGGCTCTAAAACAGGAAACAGTTTTGAAAACGTAACTTTGTTCATTTGTAAACTAAAATTGAATTCTGTAAACTATTTAATGTAACAAATTAATATTGTAAAATAAAGTTTACATTTATTTAAACTGTAAACAGTTAATTTAGTAAAAAGCTTCATGTACTTTGGTTGATGAAGAGTCCTCAGGTTACGGTAGCGGTGATGAAGAGTCTGTAGCGGTGATGAAGAGTCCTCAGGTTACGGTAGCAGTGATGAAGAGTCTGTAGCGGTGATGAAGAGTCCTCAGGTTACAGTAGCGGTGATGAAGAGTCTGTAGCGGTGATGAAGAGTCCTCAGGTTCTGATGGCGGTGATGAAGAGTCTGTAGCGGTGATGAAGAGTCCTCAGGTTACGGTAGCGGTGATGAAGAGTCTGTAGCGGTGATGAAGAGTCCTCAGGTTACGGTAGCGGTGATGAAGAGTCTGTAGCGGTGATGAAGAGTCCTCAGGTTACAGTAGCAGTGATGAAGAGTCCTCAGGTTCTGGTAGCAGTGATGAAGAGTCTGTAAGCGGTGATGAAGAGTCCTCAGGTTACGGTAGCAGTGATGAAGAGTCCTCAGGTTACGGTAGCGGTGATGAAGAGTCCTCAGGTTACGGTAGCAGTGATGAAGAGTCTGTAGCGGTGATGAAGAGCCTGTAGCGGTGATGAAGAGTCTGTAGCGGTGATGAAGAGTCCTCAGGTTACGGTAGCGGTGATGAAGAGTCTGTAGCGGTGATGAAGAGTCCTCAGGTTACGGTAGCAGTGATGAAGAGTCTGTAGCGGTGATGAAGAGTCCTCAGGTTACAGTAGCGGTGATGAAGAGTCTGTAGCGGTGATGAAGAGTCCTCAGGTTACGGTAGCGGTGATGAAGAGTCTGTAGCGGTGATGAAGAGTCCTCAGGTTACGGTAGCGGTGATGAAGAGTCTGTAGCGGTGATGAAGAGTCCTCAGGTTACAGTAGCGGTGATGAAGAGTCTGTAGCGGTGATGAAGAGTCCTCAGGTTACAGTAGCAGTGATGAAGAGTCCTCAGGTTACGGTAGCAGTGATGAAGAGTCTGTAGCGGTGATGAAGAGTCCTCAGGTTACGGTAGCAGTGATGAAGAGTCCTCAGGTTACGGTAGCGGTGATGAAGAGTCCTCAGGTTACGGTAGCAGTGATGAAGAGTCTGTAGCGGTGATGAAGAGCCTGTAGCGGTGATGAAGAGTCTGTAGCGGTGATGAAGAGTCCTCAGGTTACGGTAGCAGTGATGAAGAGTCTGTAGTGGTGATGAAGAGTCCTCAGGTTACGGTAGCGGTGATGAAGAGTCCTCAGGTTACGGTAGCAGTGATGAAGAGTCTGTAGCGGTGATGAAGAGTCCTCAGGTTACAGTAGCGGTGATGAAGAGTCTGTAGCGGTGATGAAGAGTCCTCAGGTTACAGTAGCGGTGATGAAGAGTCTGTAGCGGTGATGAAGAGTCTGTAGCGGTGATGAAGAGTCCTCAGGTTACGGTAGCAGTGATGAAGAGTCTGTAGCAGTGATGAAGAGTCTGTAGCGGTGATGAAGAGTCCTCAGGTTACGGTAGCAGTGATGAAGAGTCTGTAGCGGTGATGAAGAGTCCTCAGGTTACGGTAGCGGTGATGAAGAGTCCTCAGGTTACAGTAGCAGTGATGAAGAGTCTGTAGCGGTGATGAAGAGTCCTCAGGTTACGGTAGCGGTGATGAAGAGTCTGTAGCGGTGATGAAGAGTCCTCAGGTTACAGTAGCGGTGATGAAGAGTCTGTAGCGGTGATGAAGAGTCTGTAGCGGTGATGAAGAGTCCTCAGGTTACGGTAGCGGTGATGAAGAGTCTGTAGCGGTGATGAAGAGTCCTCAGGTTACAGTAGCGGTGATGAAGAGTCTGTAGCGGTGATGAAGAGTCCTCAGGTTACAGTAGCGGTGATGAAGAGTCTGTAGCGGTGATGAAGAGTCTGTAGCGGTGATGAAGAGTCCTCAGGTTACGGTAGCGGTGATGAAGAGTCCTCAGGTTACGGTAGCGGTGATGAAGAGTCTGTAGCGGTGATGAAGAGTCCTCAGGTTACGGTAGCGGTGATGAAGAGTCCTCAGGTTACAGTAGCGGTGATGAAGAGTCTGTAGCAGTGATGAAGAGTCCTCAGGTTACAGTAGCAGTGATGAAGAGTCTGTAGCGGTGATGAAGAGTCCTCAGGTTACGGTAGCGGAGATGAAGAGTCTGTAGCGGTGATGAAGAGTCCTCAGGTTACAGTAGCGGTGATGAAGAGTCTGTAGCAGTGATGAAGAGTCCTCAGGTTACAGTAGCAGTGATGAAGAGTCTGTAGCGGTGATGAAGAGTCCTCAGGTTACGGTAGCGGAGATGAAGAGTCTGTAGCGGTGATGAAGAGTCTGTAGCGGTGATGAAGAGTCTGTAGCGGTGATGAAGAGTCTGTAGCGGTGATGAAGAGTCCTCAGGTTACAGTAGCGGTGATGAAGAGTCCTCAGGTTACGGTAGCAGTGATGAAGATGTTTGTCCTCCTCTTCCTCAGGGCTCGAGGACGGCTTCGACTCTCTCCGCCGCCACGCTCGCCTCTCTGGGCGGAGCTTCGTCTCGCAGAGGAAGCTGTGACACGTCGTTCTCCGTGGAAACGGAGGCGTCGATCAGAGACATGAAGGTGGTTTGTGACTTTAGTAATAACACAATGAAATGATATAATGAAATATTGATCGATGATTGATTCTAATCGCTGATAAACCGATGATGCTGACGCCTCCAGGACTCGCTGGCGGAGGCGGAGGAGAAGTACCGCAAAGCGATGGTTTCTAACGCTCAGCTCCACAACGAGAAGTCGACTCTGATGTATCAGGTGGAAACGCTGAAGGAGGAGCTGAGCGACATGGAGGAGCTGCTGTGGGAGTCACGGCGACACTGCGACGACAGGAGCAAGGTCAGGGGCCACCGGGGCCACACGGGGGCCATACGGGGGTCATACAGAGGTCATACAGAGGTCATACAGGGGCCACACGGGGGTCATACGGGGGTCATATAGGGGCCACACGGGGGTCATACGGGGGTCATATAGGGGCCACACAGGGGTCATACAGGGGTCATACAGAGGTCATACAGGGGCCACACGGGGGTCATACGGGGGTCATATAGGGGCCACACGGGGGTCATATAGGGAGCCACGGGGAGTCATCACGGGGGCCACCACGGGGTTATCTGGGGGTCATATAGGGGCCACGGGGGTCATATAGGGGCTACAGGGGTTCACACAGGGGCCACACGGGGGTCATACAGGGGTCATACAGAGGTCATACAGGGGTCATACGGGGGTCATACGGGGGCCACTGGGGGCCATACAGGGGTCATACAGAGGTCATACAGAGGCCATACAGGGGCCACACGGGGGCCACACAGGGGTCATACAGGGGTCATACAGGGGCCACACGGGGGTCATACAGGGGCCACACAGGGGTCATACAGGGGTCATACAGGGGCCACATGGGGGTCATACAGGGGCCACACAGCCCAGAGACTCTGGATCTCGCTGCCCGAGGAAATGCGTCAGGCTGTTAAATCTAAGCTGAAAACGTAGTTTTATCGCACCGCCCTGATTTCATCTGATGCTAGTTTTTATTATTTATTCATATTTTATTGTATTGCTGCTGTGTTTCATTTATTATGTTTTATTTATGTTTCATGTTTCATGTGTTCTTTGCTTGCTATGTGAAGCACGTTGTAACTTTGCTTTGATAAGTGCTATAAATATAAACGAAGAGATTATTCTTATTCTTATTCTTATTATATTTTGCCCTCACAGCTGAGAAAACTGTAACCTGAAGCATGAAAACGTTGTGTGCGTCTGAGACGCTGAACGGTCATCGTGTGTTCCTGCAGATTAGTGGGCGTCGTCATTAACCCTTTGTTGTCCTCTTGGTGTTTGCAGGAGTTTGAGCGCGAGCGTCAGGATCACAGAGTTCTTCAGTTCCAGTTTAAAGAGATGAAGGAAACTCTGCGGCAGACCGAAGAGCTGCTGACGGTCAGCTGTTCATCTCACACCTGCAGCTCAGTCAACACACTGTTTATTCATTTATTTATTTCTTTATACAGCCATTTATTCAACAGATCCGTCTTTTTACAAAGTCTCACGCAGAAGCAGGTCATCGTGTCTCTGTGGCGAAAAATTACTGAGATTACGAGAATACGTCGAATGTTTTGAAGAATAAGTTGAAATGTTTCAATTAAAGAATTACTTCTTTATATTCTCAAAATATTGCGACTTTGCGACTCTCTGCTTGTGTCTGAGCAGGTTGATGCGGTTTCGGGTGTTGGGGTCTCGGTTCTTTCCTCCTCTCCCTCCTCCCTCCCTCCTCCTCCTCTCTCTCCTCCTCCTCTCCCCTCCTCCTCCTCCTCCTCTCTCCCTCCTCTCTCCTCCTCCCTCCTCCTCTCTCCCTCCTCCTCTCTCTCCTCTCTCTCCTCCTCTCTCTCCTCCTCCCTCCTCCTCCTCCCTCCTCCTCCTCCCTCTCTCTCCTCCCCCTCCTCTCTCCTCCTCCTCTCCTCCCTCCTCCTCCTCCTCTCTCCTCCCCTCCTCCTCCTCTCCCTCCTCCTCCCTCCTCTCTCCTCCTCTTCCTCCTCTCCTCCTCCTCCTCTCTCCTCCTCCTCCTCCTCCTCCTCCTCTCTCCCTCTCCTCCTCCTCTCCCCCTCCTCCTCCCTCCTCTCCTCCTCCTCCTCCCTCCTCCTCCTCCTCTCTCTCCTCTCTCCTCTCTCTCCTCCTCTCTCCTCCTCTCTCCCTCCTCCCTCCTCCTCTCTCTCCCCTCCCTCTCTCTCTCTCCTCCTCTCTCCTCTCTCCTCCTCCTCCCTCCTCCTCCTCTCTCCTCCTCCTCTCCTCCTCCTCCTCCTCCTCCTCTCCTCCCTCCTCTCCTCTCTCTCCTCCTCCTCTCCTCTCCTCCTCTCTCCTCCTCTCTCCTCCTCCTCTCCTCCTCTCTCCTCTCCTCCTCTCTCTCCTCCTCCTCCTCCTCCTCTCCTCCCTCCCTCTCTCCTCTCTCTCTCCTCCTCCTCCTCTCCCTCCTCCTCCTCTCTCCTCTCCTCTCTCCTCCTCCTCTCCTCCTCCTCTCCTCCTCCTCCCTCCTCCTCTCCCTCCTCCCTCCTCCTCCTCCTCCTCCTCCCTCCTCCTCCTCCTCCCCTCCTCCCTCCTCCTCTCCCTCCTCCCTCCTCCTCCTCTCTCCTCCTCCCTCTCTCCTCCTCCTCCTCCCTCCCTCCTCCCTCCCCTCCTCCTCCTCCTCCTCCCTCCTCTCTCCCTCCTCCTCTCCCCCTCCTCTCTCCCTCCTCCTCCTCCTCCCTCCCTCCCCTCTCTCCTCCCCTCCTCCTCTCCTCCTCCTCCTCCTCCTCCTCCTCTCTCCTCCCTCTCTCCCTCTCCTCCTCCTCCTCTCCTCTCTCCTCCTCCTCCTCCTCCTCCTCCTCTCCTCTCTCCTCCCCTCTCCTCTCTCCTCCTCCTCTCCCTCCTCCTCTCCTCTCCTCCCCTCCTCCTCCTCCTCCTCCCCTCCCTCTCCCTCCCTCCTCCCCTCCTCCTCCCTCCTCCCTCCTCCTCCCTCAGGAGGTGTCTGAGCTCCGGTTGAAGAGCAGCAGTTATTGTCAGGAGGTTTCTGACCTGCAGGAGGTTCTGCAGTGGAAAGACCAGAAGATGGCGGTACGACATTAGGCGGGAGAGTTAGTCAGAGTTAGTTAGTTATAACCAGTTAGTTAGTTACAGTTACAGTTACTTAGTCAGTTAGTTACAATCAGTTAGAGCTAGTTAGAGTTAGTTAGAGTTTGTCAGAGTTAGTTAGTTATAACCAGTTAGAGTTAGTTACAGTTACAGGTAGTCAGTTAGTTATAGTTAGTCAGAGTTAGTTACAGTTACAGTTACTTAGTCAGTTAGTTACAATCAGTTAGAGCTAGTTAGAGCTAGTTAGTTAGTTAGTCAGTTAGTTACAGTTAGTCAGAGTTAGTCAGTTAGTTACAATCAGTTAGAGCTAGTTAGAGTTAGTTAGTCAGTTAGTTACAGTTAGTCAGAGTTAGTTAGTTAGTTACAATCAGTCACAGTTAGTTACAGTTACAGTTACTTAGTCAGTTAGTTACAATCAGTTAGCTAGTTAGAGCTAGTTAGAGTTAGTTAGTCAGTTAGTTACAGTTAGTCAGAGTTAGTCAGTTAGTTACAATCAGTTAGAGTTAGTTACAGTTACAGGTAGTCAGAATTAGTTAGTTACAATCAGTTACAGTTAGTCAGAGTTAGTCAGTTAGTTACAGTTAGTCAGAGTTAGTTACAGTTACAGTTAGTCAGTTAGTTAGTTAGTCAGAGTTAGTCAGTTAGTTACAATCAGTTAGAGTTAGTTACAGTTACAGTTAGTCAGTTAGTTACAGTTAGTCAGAGTTAGTCAGTTAGTTACAATCAGTTAGAGTTAGTTACAGTTACAGGTAGTCAGAATTAGTTAGTTACAATCAGTTACAGTTAGTCAGAGTTAGTCAGTTAGTTACAGTTAGTCAGAGTTAGTTACAGTTACAGTTAGTCAGTTACAGAGTTAGTCAGTTAGTTACAATCAGTTAGAGTTAGTTACAGTTACAGTTAGTCAGTTAGTTACAGTTAGTCAGAGTTAGTCAGTTAGTTACAATCAGTTAGAGTTAGTTACAGTTACAGGTAGTCAGTTAGTTACAGTTAGTCAGAGTTAGTTACAGTTACAGGTAGTCAGTTAGTTATAGTTAGTCAGAGTTAGTTACAGTTACAGTTACTTAGTCAGTTAGTTACAATCAGTTAGAGCTAGTTAGAGTTAGTTAGTTAGTTAGTCAGTTAGTTACAGTTAGTTAGAGTCACAGTTAGTTCGTTGCACTTAGGGTTAGTTAGTTATTTCTGAGAGTTCAGACCATAGAATCCGTCTCTTGCAGTCTGCAGCTTCATGTCTTCCTGTCTGTCTCAACATGCACTAATATTTCCTGTTTCACTTCTCTGCTGCTCCTTCACTGCCTCCATGTTTCCTCCCGCCCTTCTCTTGTATCCTCACCTCTTCCTCCTCTTCCTCCCTCTGCTGCCTCTCTCAGGCGTTAGAGAGGCAGAGGGAAATCTCCGACATCATTCGGATCGAACGCGATCGGCTCAGAGACGACGTGGTCCGACTCAGAGATTTACTGAAGGTATTCAGAGGAGCAACACCTGACTGTGAGGTCACTGCCTCCACCTGTGTGATGTCACCAAACATCATCAGCGTCAGTCATCCATCACCTGAATATTCATGAACACATTCAGGAGGAAAACTTCATCTTTATCAGCTGTGCTGACTATCAAACTGAAAACCTCAAACTTTATCCTGTAAAACATCATCGGCATTATTCATCCATTACTTATATTATTATCATATAACATTACAACTTATTCGTACAGGTATAACATTACAACTTATTCGTACAGGTATAACATTACAACTTATTCGTACAGGTATAACATTACAACTTATTCGTACAGGTATAACATTACAACTTATTCGTACAGGTATAACATTAGAACTTATTCGTACAGGTATAACATAACATTACAACTTATTCGTACAGGTATAACATTAGAACTTATTCGTACAGGTATAACATTACAACTTATTCGTACAGGTATAACATTAGAACTTATTCGTACAGGTATAACATTACAACAGTTTTTCAATTCAGTTTTTTTGTCCAGGATGTGAAAACGTCTCAGATCGCAGATGAAACCTGATCACTTTAGTTTCCAACGACATCAAACAGAGAAAATCCTCATTGATTAAAGGGTATTGATTATTAATGACTTCATGATTTTCTCCCGAACAGAAACACGGAATCGTCGTCTCTCCTGAGGTCTCCACCAATGGGGAGACAGGACGGGGCGAGGCTGAGGATGATGTCAGCGCAGAATCTTCCTCCCGATTGGCTCAGGAGCCGTCTCATGGTGGCAGAGAGAGCATGCTCGGTAAGAATACATTAAACCTGCGGACAGGTAACAGTGTTTGTTATTAACACCTGAAGAGTTTTCTTCCAAAGTGAGACGTCACAGGTTTTGAGTTCCATAAGTTAAAAGATATATATAATCAAAACCAGCAGGAACTAGAACCATCACACTTTTAAAGAACTGATCAACTTCATGTTTTAAAGTACAAATGTGTGTGTGTGTGTGTGCGTATCACATTTTGGAATAAAATGCATGAAGTTTATGTTTGAATGTGCCTTTAACAAGTGCATGCCACTTACTAATATTAGTTTAATTCTGTGATGAGAACATTTGATGACTTCAATCAACTAAGCGACTTGTTGGATGTTTTAAACTTCAGCATCTACCTTCTAACACGTCAGCATCGTCCTGCAGAAGAGTCAGACAAGAACTGTCCTTTAATTCTTCTGTGATCAAGACCTCGATTCATCGTCCAGTCGGTTCGGGTTAATTCCCAACATCTTTACAGTTAAATTCTCAGTCTTTTACATCCTTATCCAGTCAACTGTGCTTGGTCCTCCAATGTCTCCTTCATGATCTTTCAGGGAAAGTTCGAGAGCAGCAGCCAGCAGAGGGCAGCAAACAGGACTACGTGAAATACAACCGCTGTCGGATTTCTAAACGTTCCCAGTCACTAAACACCATTTCCACCAGCAACCAGACCAAACCAGATGCTTTAAAACCAGCGAAGGGGTTTGATAAACAAGCCAGAGAAAGACAAGACAGAACAGAAAAACTTCCAGGCAGAAACGAGGGTGCAAGGAAAGTACCAAGAAACAAAGGAAGTGAAAAGATTCTGACTAAAAAATTTCACACCAATCAAAGACAAGACGGAGGTTCTTTGTTTAGAAACGAAGAAATTAAAAGACATCAGATGACAAATAAACAAGGAGGTGCTGCTCAGATGTGTGAGCCAAAATCTATCACCCGATTAATTGTTGATGATCAGGCCTTAAAAGGCAGAACCAAACCTGAAGTGAAATCGTCTGTAGTGTCAAACCGGGATGTCATTGTGACGGAAATGGAGCACTCCTTTGACGACCAAATCTGCAAAATTCAAACTAATCTAGGAAGAACTCAACTGTCAGTACATGAATCTGAAAGTCAGGCAAAATATGTAGATTTGGTTTCACCTGTTCGCAGAGCTTCAACTGGAAAAGTCCACAAATCAAGACTTGTTCCACCTCGACCCGCAAAAGACATCATCCTGGACAACAAGGCGATAGTGTTGAGTGTCATGGCTGCTGGAAAACAAAATTCTCTGACTCAAGAGAAACAAAAACAAGATGTTGCAGGAAATGAGACTCCATCATCTGACAGGGGAAAATGTTCGTCTGCTGTAGATCATATTTCCCAGAATCAAGAGAGAGATGGAAACACATGCAGGGATGTCAGCTTTTCAGAAGGGGAAGTAGTGCCTGATATTCCAGCTTTGGGTGCAAAAGAAACTCAGATATCAGTGGACAGTTTGAGAGAAAATGAATTTGTTGACAAGTTGGCTGAGATTGATGGTGAAGGGTGTGATGGACAAAGTTTGAAAGATGAAGATATAAAAGTTCTCACTGATTTGGTAGAAAAGGAGACCTTTCAAAGTCTTGTACACCAACAACAGACAGTTTCAGATAATTTGGGAAGTACCCTGCATGAAGAGAAAGTCTTAAAGAATGAGGGTGATTTAAGTGGCTCTGAGGTATCTGAAGGTCCAAGCTTTGAAACCAAACTGAAACCCTCAGAGTTTGATTCATTTCTACCAGCAGAGAAGGCAATCACTGGGAAAGAGTCGGGTAAACCTGAGAAACTTGAGAACTGGAGGATTTATGAAGAGGAACCGGTTAGAGAAGCTGTTCAGATTCAGGAAAAGATTCAAGACAATTCCTCTGAACATCCCGAATGTGACGACCAGACAGAAACACCACAGTCATCAACTCTGTCAACGTTTGTCCCAGTCGAGATGTCGAGGGACTTGTGTGGTTTGGAAAAGACGATTCTAAGGATTCTGAGAGGGTTTGTTGAAAATCAAGGTTTTGCAGCTGAAATCTCAAGAATTCTTCCAGACGTCCCGGGATCTCTGAATCAGTGGATTTCAGATTTGGAGGAGAAGCTAAAAAACGTTGCAGAAAATGTGTCCGAGCAGCCTGGTACAGTGGAACAAGAGTCAACAGCCCAAATGACGGGTATTAAACTCACTACAGAGGCTGAACTGCCTTTGAAGGACTTACCAGAAAGAAGTAAAACCCCAGAAGATCCTGAAAGTGTAGAACAAAATCCTGCTGGATATTCAGCGATAGCAAAAGACTCTTCAGTCTCAGGGATGTTGGAAGTAGCATCTCTAGTAGTACATCCTCAAACTTATGTCTCCGTGGACTCAAGGAAGGTTTGTGAAGACATTCAGGATCCTTCAGCAAGTGATGACCACGAAACAACAGAAAATACCTCAGAGGCCATGTCTAGCATTTGTATATTTAAAGTGGAAGTTATTGAATCCTCTCCAGAAGAAACATCTGGGGTGAATTCTGTTGACATAGAAGAAGAAAAGCAAAGTCACAGCGATCCAATGGTGACAAGCTGCTTTAATGAATTTGTTTTTGTTGAATCTTACTTTGCTGAAGCTGCAAAAACCAAAATGGTGGAGTCTGGGTCAGATCGGGGTTTGGTAGACTCAGCAACAAATCAGGTTGCGGAAGTCGTTGCTAAAACACACAAACAAAAAGAGCTTTTCCATGGAAGTCAAAGCTGCCTTGCAGGTCCTGTTGAAGAAGTTGTTGAGGCACAACTCAAAAGGTATCGAATGTTATCGACGAAGCCTCATGTTGGTCAGAGTTCAAAGGTCAGAAGGCTTTTAGAAATAACTGCAGATGAAATCAAGGCAATGGCCGTTCCAGAGTTGGTGTGGATGAGCCTACAAGAAGGGAGAATTGTTGAGGATCGAAGGATAGACGGGTCAACAGGATCGAATACTGAGGATCTGGAGGAGCTGTCAGTCGGATACATGGACAGCTGCGAGGAGGTTGACGAGAAGGCAGCACCGCAACCGGTAATGCAACAACAGCGCCACCCAGTGACGGAGGTCGTCGTTGAAGATGTAAAAATCATTCCAGTGGCGAGCAGAGAAGAACACCTGAGTGGAAGGAAAGGATTCAGTTTGGTCAAACACAAAACTGACTGCAAGGTTTTATAGATTTTATAGAAATGTACTTCTGTTATATCTGGAGATTGTTACTGAAGTTGGTTATTTAGTTGAACTTTGTTGGTACTTTAAATGACTCTGGCTCTGTCCAAAGGTAACAAGATCCACTCACCAGAACCTCTAAAGCGCTTATATCTCGTTTGTTTAATCTGTACAAGAACTGAAGTGTAAAACGACAATTCACTGTTTTAAGGGGGTTCATGTGCTGGACTTTTTCTGAGCTGGGAGCAGTAACTTCCTGGAGTCTCTGTTGGATGCCCGACAGCTGCTCAGAGCCACAAAATATTGCGATAGTCTGACCAAGTTCAGTTTTGAGGTTTCTGATTTCTTCTGATTGCACATTATTTCATAATAATTTCAGCTTCTTTAACCTCAGTCAAAGAGCAGTGAAGGGACATGGTAAAGAGGCAGAACCTGATTGGTCCTCCTGTGTACGTTCCGAGCCCTGATTGGCTTCACAAGTTGGAACCTTATAGGACCAAGTTAGAGATTTTTCACATTATTAGGCCAATAATGCATAAAGGTCTAAATAAACCTACACAGAAAAGTTTCATGTGAATAAAAGTCAGATAGAACCTGATCATTTTATGGCCGTGAGCTGCACCCTGTCTACTTTTTCTGTCTAATGTGTTCGGTGCTACAGGCAATCTGCAATGCAGCTGGTGTGTGATGCAGTTAAGTCCTCAAAATACTCTGTTTGTAAACACTTCCAATAAAGCATAAATGTCACCCTCGTGCGGCTTGTCCAAGCAAGTTTTTAATTTCTAGCGCGCAAAACTGGCCTGGGCTTACTTCCCCCTGTGGCTGATGGGAGGAAAACACCCACTGCTACGATGGTTGGTTAGAAATGCAGTGCAACATTATAAACAATTATTTAACACTTATTTCCATATAGAATTATTAATAAGGACAAGATATAATAGATTAAAACATCTGCACTGAGCCGACGAATATAATTAGATTATTTAAATAATTTGACTGTAAAGTCTGGTTTCTGTAGGTTCTGTCTGGCAGCCATGTTAATTTAATTTACTGTATAGTTTTATTATTTTATTGAGTTTATTTACATTATGTATTTATCAGTGTGTCCACTTCTTTGAGATTTTCTTGCCAGTGAAATCAACAAAACACTTACAGGGTAAGAAACTGTATTTATTATCTAATTTATGATTATTATTCTAGATTTGTTTGATGAAGAATTTGATTTCTTTTGTGATTTCCTGTTTATAGTTTAATTTCTATGTATTAATTTATATATATTGATGATTTATTTTGATTATGTGAAACAATTTCAATCCATAATTATTTGGCAGAAATAATTGGGTGAAATTTTTGGTGCTCTAGTGTTGGATATTCTTTTAATTAAGATGAACCCACTGACAGAAATGTCAGTAATCCTTTAATTTTGTGTTAACTCTGACTATAATATTTGTGTTTAATTTACCAATTATAATTGTTCAACATTAAAGGTAGGGTATGCGATTCTAATCCAATACACGTTTTGTTAAATTCAGCTAATATCTCCTCGCGGTGCGCTAGCTGTCCGTTCAGTGTGAGCGCTGAAAAAAACTCTGGCTCTGTGAACGGGAAACTAAGAGACTCTGACCGAGCCGCACAACACTGTTCCAGCCATGATTTGTGTGTCAGTAACGTTAAATGACTTGCCCTCAGACATTCAGCTCACTTTCTAGTTTGCCAAGATATGCTGTTGTTGTAACGTTAGCTATAGCAGCAGGAGAGTTGTGAGCATCGCTGGTTTGCTGGCTCGTCATGAATTGTTCTCGTCCTCTCTGGCTGTTAGCTTCGAAGCAGCAGCTGTAGGGACAGTTTGCTAACCCACAACCTAGCTAACGTTAGTTACATTACTTGCTTTGTCGCTGTTCGCTCAATATCATGGTATTTGTCATGGTATTGGATTTCTCCAGAATCGCATACCCCCACCTTTTAATTAACTTCAAGCTTCGTTAAGTGATTTTGACCACTAGGGTGCAGATAGACTCCTAATCAAACTCCCAGTATAAAGTATTTTCACCAAATAAAGTACTCGTGCCTTACATGACCAACGTGATCATCACATCGACAGTGTTAATAATCACTTGTGGGGTTCCTCAGGGTTCTATTCTTGGTCCTTTATATTTTCAGTTGGTTAAAGCTGCAGTAATTGATTTATTGGCCACTTGGGGGCAACAGAAAAGGCTGTAAATACAACATACAGTAAGTCTGTCGTGAAACCAAAAGTAATGTCAAAAATATTACGTTGTGGATCTTTAAAGGTCAAAGTGCAGGATTTTAATCATATACTGTACACAGTAGTAGTAGTTTTTATAACCTGCGGTCTGTTTGTGTTACCTTATTCATAAACAGCAACTACTGCATTATTTCTCATCTTCTTATAGATTGGATTAACTGAATGCTGATGGCTCCCAAGATTAATCTGAATGGTTACAAGATGATAAAAGAAGAAATATCAGATGTTTCTCTAATTTTTGCTTTTTTGTTAAATACTGGATGTTTTTACCTCTTCAGTCCTTCAAATGAAACAATCTGAGAAGAAAAAATCATTCTTTAATAATATAATAAGGCTTGGATGAGTGATCACCGTTCATTTGGATTAATTTGTAGATTCCTCCTTTAAAACCTGCACTTTCTTGTGTTTGTGATGTGGATTTGCAGATAATATAAAGTTCCTTTTCCTGTTGTGTTGCAGAGCTCCGGCTGAAGAAACTATTTGAAGAAAGAGAGAGTTTACAGGATCAGGTGAGCTTTTGTTCCACAGACCCATTTAAATACGTTTATTAAACCATAAACTATCTAATGAATGTTATTTATGAATCACTGTGTTTGTGTGCAGGTGAGGCTGTTGAAGTCTCAGCTGGATCAGAGACAGAAGAACGGGACAGACGGAGTTCAGAATCCAGAGGGGGACGGTCTAGAGAACGGGGTGGACTCTCATCTTCTGGACCTACAGAGTGAGTACTCTTCTTCTTCTTAGTATTTATTTTTGTCACCTTCATCTTCTTTGTTGGCTTTTTCTTCGTCTCCAGCTTCACCTTTGTCTGCTTTTTCCTCCTCTTCATCTTCGTCATCTGAAGCCTTATTTTTATTTTGTCTTCATCTTCATTCTAACCTTTTTCATCTTTGTCTTCTTTGGTGTCACCTTCTACGTCTTTGTCTAAAGCTTTTTCTTTGTCGTCGTTTGTCTTTTTGATCTTCTCCTTTTCTTTGTCTGCTTGTTGTCTTCTTCACCTTCATCTTCTACATCTTCGTCATAAACCTTTTTATTGCCATTTTTTTCTTCTTCATCTTCTTTGTCGTTATCTCCTTTTTCAGCTCTTTGTCTTCTTAATCTTCGTCGTTGTCTTCTTCATCCTCATCTTCTTTTATCGTGTGATGTTTTGAATCAAATGAAAACAAACTGATGATCGTTTCTTTGTGAGTTTATGTTCTCGTATGTCCGCATTAGTTATATGTAACTTTACTGACACAGATCTGAGAACAGCTGCAGGGTATAAATGACTAATTATTATTATATTTTATTTTCTTCAGGAGACGCCAACAGACAAATCAGCGATCTCAAGTTCAAACTGGTGAAATCTGAGCAGGAAGTCACCACTCTGGAACAAAACGTAAGTGACGACATGTTCAGACTTGTTTCATACTGTGAGTTGGTACGAGGCCAAACAAAGAGAAAGAAAAACCATCCAAAGAGAAAACAGTGTCATCAGCGTATACAGACAACTCGAAACGTTCTGATTCATTCGGTTTCTATAGCAATGTATCTTATAATCAATGGGAGTCAGACAGATTAAAGTCGTTTAACTGCAGCTTCGATTTGTCAGAAATATTTGTTCTTTCTGTATCGATTCACTCACTTCAGATTATTTGTCTCGGCCTGTTGATGCCGATTCCCTCGTGTCACTTAGCTCAAGGAAAGAAGCCTAAAATATAAATGTGGTCTGAAATGCTGAGTTTTCTGGAGCATTAAAACAAATTGAGTCACACAGTGAGAACTCACACTGAAACCAGCTTTTTTCATCCGATTTAATTCAACATAGACACTCACGTAAAAAAGACTACAGCTTATTTCATTAGACACCAGTATATGTCGTAGCTGCAGTTGTTTTAGGAATGAGACGAGGAAGACAATAAAACCCGTCGGGCAGAACAGCAGTAGGTTCAGTGGCTTTGATGAAGTTAAACGAGTGTCACTGTCTGACTCAGGTGATCCGACTGGAAGGTCAGGTGACTCGATACAAGACGGCGTCAGAAAACTCAGAGAAGATGGAAGATGAGCTGAAAGTCGAGAAGAGGAAACTGCAGAGAGAGGTGAGACCGCCGTCTGCCGATTTTTAGTATTTGTATTTATATATTTTTAATCATTTTTAACTGTTTTATTTAACTTATTTTAATTTAATTTTAATTTATTTATTGTTTCCCTTTTTTGTCACAAAAGCACAAAGCTTTTCAAACGTTCATTGAATTTAATTGGAAACCAAACATTTAATTATTAACTTTTGTTTAGTGAAAAGATAAGATACAGTAACTTAAAAAAGGTGGCGTCATGTTTTTACCTTTGTGTAAAGATCATTTCTAAAGCACATCGAGAAACGGTGAATGATTCGTCATTTTAGTGTCTTTGTCGTGTCCTGATTGTTTTGTCGTTTTCTTCAGTGGTATAATCAAACGTGTCGCTATCGTCCGTCCTTCTTGTCTTCTTCGTGGATGTAAACAGCGTTAAAGTAGATCTCTGTCTCCCTGCAGCTCCGCTCGGCTCTGGACCGGATCGACGAGTTGGAGGTCAGTAACAACCACCTCTCCAAGCGCCTGGAGAAGATGAAAGCCAACAGGAACGCCCTGCTGGCCCAGCAGTGACGCTCCGTCCTGGGAAACAAACCTCCAACCTGACACACTGACAATCAGCGCTTGTTTTTGCTCTGCATGCAGCACCGGACGGGTGGAGTTAATCTGAGCTGAAAACAAACCAAAAACAATCTGAACAGATCGATCGATCGATCGGTCGGTCGTGGACACGTTTAAACAGTCACGTGTAATGTAGCTCTATGATCCCGGCGCCATGAACACAGCGAGTCTTCATGGGTGGAGTTTATCACACAGACGCTCTCAGCTGCACCTCAACAAGCCCTTTCTGTCTGTTTCGAGTCTGAGACGTTTTTAGAGAAACGTTCATTACAACTGGCTGATCTGATGAGGATCATGTGATGTGGTCGACAGCTGCTAAATGGACCTTCAGGCGAGATTGTTTAGTTTCTGGAAAAATCTGCAGATCAGAAACAAATCAACTTGTTGAAAAGAGTTTTGAGCGTCTGTAAATAAGGAAAATACAAAGTGCTGCACTGAATCAGTCATTTTAGAAAACTCTAAACCGGTTGAAACTCTCTCTCTCGTCTAAAGAGACGTTTTAGACTCAACAACAGACAGAAAGGACTTGGTCCAGTTCCCACAGGAGTCCTGATGCATGACGCATGTAGCATCAGGTCATTTTCTCATGATAACTAATGAATTATCTCAATATTGCGATTCAGGGATGTCGTTAGCTCAAACAGCAGCTAAATCAGCTGTTTTCAGCCTTTGATGATAAATCTGTAGCTGCACACAGAAATGTGCGAAACGTGTTTGACAAAGATAAAAACAAAATGTTTAAAAGTGTTTCGGTCCGACATCCGAACGCTCGACAGAGAGGGGAGGGTCGGGGTTCCCGTCGAAGCTTTGGTATGTCTTGTCCTGATGTGGTAAACTCCACCCGCCTGGCCCTCCAGCTGTGTTAAAACAAACACTACATCTGCCTCATCAACATTCAGCTGCTCCATCTGTGTGAAGTGTGGCACTACCTCTCCTCCGACACTCGGGGGCGCCGTTTCCCTCAAAGACTCCACAGCAGAGAGACCGGATCAGACCGGGTCAGACCGGGTCAAACTGGATCAGACCGGATCAGACTGGGTCAGACCAGTTCAAACCGGATCAGACCAGGTCAGACTGGGTCAAACCGGATCAGACCGGGTCAAACTGGATCAGACCGGGTCAAACCGGATCAGACCAGGTCAAACCGGATCAGACCGGGTCAAACTGGATCAGACCGGGTCAAACCGGATCAGATCAGCAGCAGCTGAGTTTTTTAATTTTACTTTGGTTCTTGGGGGTTTTAGTTTGTTCTTCCGTCAGTTTCTTAATGTTTAAAATGAAAAGCACTCGTTTTCTCTTCGTGTCCTCGAGCTGAACTCGTTCGTGTTCGTCTTATTTTTAGTCTGGTTTTAGTTTTTAGTTTGGTGGGGCTGGTTGTTGGGAAACGATGCCAGCTGTAGTTCAGTTTAGTAGAATCAGTTCAGAATCATGAAGGTGTTTTATGAACCTTTCTGCTTCGTAAAGAACCGAACGTTTCGGTGAATCACTGAAGAACAGAAACAGGAAGTGGGGGAACATCGAGAGACTAATACACGCTGTCGTGTAGCAGAAGATCGCAGCACCAGCTCCGCCCACCATGTTTTAATGAGGTGTTCAGGTAACAGGAGGGGGCGTGGCCACGTGAGCTCGTGTATATATAGAGTAGGTGGAGACACATAATCGTTTCATGGCACTCGGGATGTAAAATCACCAGCTTGTAAATGTCTGAATATTCATGTCTGTAATGAATCATCGCTGAATGAACGTGTGAAGAGTTTGATCCCAGAACAACTTATTGATCCCGTAGAATATTTTGTGCTTCTCGTCAATTCTACGAGTCGTTGTAAAGGTGCTAAACGTGTCATCCAGACAGAAGCAGTCGAGGTACGATAGCAGGGATCTGCTCGTCTATGGAGCGACGGTGGTGAAGTGGAACCGACCTGCGACGGTTTGGTGTCACCTGAGGCGTCGACGCACGTCACCAGGTGTGGCTTCACCTGGAACACAACGGGACGTGAATTATATGCTGATGATACTTGTTGCCTTAATGTGGCAAACAGGAAGCAAAAGTGATAAATAGTTGCTCCTCGCCCCGATGCTGTTGTTACAAACCTGCATCCTGATTCGCCGGCTGACACCTGTGACTGCAGGTGATGCTGCCATCTTATTGGTTTATATAGAAAATAACAGCTGCAGGTGTTTCGCTTTCTGTGTTGCGTCGGGAAGCAACGGTCGTGTAAAGTTTTGGAATCAAACTCTTCATACATTTATAAAAAATATCATTTGACTGTATCGCAATAACTTTTTGTTTTTGAATGTACGAGTCGTCGCTCAGGTGAGCAGCGCTGCAAACTGTCGTCGAGTTCTTAATCTACAGGTGAGGGGGAACTAATCCTGCGTCGGCATGGTGACGGAACTAATCCTGCGTCGGCATGGTGACGGGAAGCGAGACGTGATTTTCCGAGCGAGTTGTTTACAGACTGTCGTCACGGTGCAATATCTCCGTCTGTCTGAGGGCTGAAAACTTGAACGTATGTTATTGTGTCCTATTGATTAGGATGTGGGATAATAATAAATCAGTATATCAGCTGGGGTTATTGATCAGTGTGACGGATGTTAAAGGTGTTTGAGAAGCTCTATAATAAACTCATGCAACATCAGTTTGTCTCTGTTGTCTTTGGCGAGAAGTCGATGACTAATCAGTTAGATTCTTTTCTATGATTTTGTCAACATTTTCCATATATTGATCACCGTATACTGATCACAAAGAAACCCAACAGCACACTGCAACTGCTTGGATTTAGTACAGAGGTTTATAGCTTACTAGCTAGTTAGCTACTAGCTGGCTGGCTTCACCTTGATGTGAAAACAGGAAAAATACATAAAAATATGAACTAATATTAGACGTAATTTACATATAATATAAAATTATCTTCTTATATAATATTAAAATAGAAAATAATGTTCAGAAGTTGTTGAAACTAAGTTTGAAGCTAGCGACCTGGGCTTCACTGTGAAAAAGTTTTTTTTATAATGTGAACTGACATAAATTCTGATTCTTTAACAAACTTTGAGCATTAGCCTGAGCATTAGCTTCAGTATTAGCTTGAGCATTAGCTTAAGCATTAGCCTGAGTATTAGCTTGAGCATTAGCCTAAGCATTTCAATCTGTTGATTATTAATGTGTAGGACAAAATAAATCACTTCTTTATTTTAGTATTTACATGCTAGCTTCTTTAGCCCTGTTTGCCCTGTTAGCTTTAGCCCTGTTTGCACTGTTTGCTTCTTTAGCCCTCTTAGCTTCTTTAGCCCTGTTAGCTTCTTTAGCCCTGTTTGCACTGTTAGCTTCTTTAGCCCTCTTAGCTTCTTTAGCCCTGTTTGCCCTGTTAGCTTCTTTAGCCCAGTTAGTTCTGATAGCTACCGTCTTTATGTCTTTGGATTTAAACCAACATCAACGGACCGGAAACTCGGACACACCTGCAGCAGGTAAGACACAGCTGGTTTATTGACAGGAGGCTTCACTCCCAGTGCTTTTGGTTTCTGAGGATCTCAACGAGCTGGTGTTGGTTTTTGTTTTGGATAAATGGACATAAATTGACTACAAATGACAAAACTTCTGGTATATTCTTATTATTACATTAATATGTTTACTACATTTCGGTCTGCTGGTAAATAAACAACATTTCTTTATATAAAATAGAAATTCTGACATCTCATGAAGTCGGAGTTTTAATTCAGGTACTTAATATATTTGTCTGCTTAGATGATTACTGACTCCAGATCAGGTGTTCTGCAGCCAGGTAGGAAATACGTAAGACTTCTTTTAGTTTAGTTCCTTTTCACTCATTTTCCTAAAAGTTTAGTTTGGAGTTACGTGTTGTCGTTGTAAAATTATCAGATTTATGATGAATTGTGGCATTTTATCCCTTATTTTCTGTGATTTTCTAATATTTAGATGTCTCTTCACCTGATGGCTGTGTGTGTGTGTGTGTGTGTGTTCATTCATTAACTGAACTAACGTCTGGTGTCCTGTGATTGGTTAATGTAATATATGTTGTTATGCTTGTTTTGGATGAATTATTTCAAGTTATCAAGCTAAAATAATGTAATATTATAAATCTGTCCAAGATAATGTTTTGTTGCTGAGAAGATGAATCATCGATAATTCTGATAATTAATAATTCAAGTGATTTATTAATCAATATGATGAACATAAACGTTGTCAGGTAGAAAAACCTCAGTTCATCAGTTTTTGTTTTCTAGTTGTGCTGCAAGAACTTCATGTAATGAATCAGGTAAAAGTCTGGTTGAACGAGAATAAAAACACAAACAGACGAAGAAACTTCGAGTATAAAAACACACAATATGTTATGAAATAACAATATTTCATTAACAGTTAATCTATTGATCATTTTCCGACCCAGAGGTCCCATTTTATCCACTTTTATTTCTCACCAGATCTTCGGTGTTTAATTACTGTTATTGTTAGTATTATTATTGTTATTAGTAGCAGTAGTAGTAGTGTTATTAGTATTAGTAGTATTGTTGTTATTATTAATAATAGTAGTAATAGTAGTAGTAATAGTATTATTATTAGTAGTAGTATTGTTGTTATTATTAATAATAGTAGTAATAGTAGTAGTAATAGTATTATTATTAGTAGTAGTATTGTTGTTATTATTAATAATAGTAGTAATAGTATTAGTAGTAGTAATAGTATTATTATTATTAGTAGTAGTAGCAGTATTATTATTATCATTATTATTATTATTAGTAGTAGTAGTAGTGTTGTTGTTGTTATTAGTAGTATTAGTAGTAGTAGTGTTATTATTATTATTAGTAGTAGTAATAGTATTGTTATTATTATTATTATTAGTAGTAGTAGTCGTAGTAGTAGTAGTGTTGTTATTATTATTATTATTAGTAGTAGCAGTATTGTTATTATTATTAGTATTAGTATTAGTAGTAGCAGTATTATTATTATTATTATTAGTAGTAGCAGTAGTAGTAGTATTGTTGTTATTATTATTATTATTAGTAGTAGTAGTATTATTATTAGTAGTAGTAGTAGTAGTAGTGTTGTTATTAGTATTAGTGGTAACTGTCAGTCATTGAGCAGCTAAAGCAGTTTGTGTGTGACACAATCAAATATGTAAAACACCAAATATTAAAAAGACGAATATGACTTTTTCTACTAATGATGATTGATCATTTGCTGAAATGATCAGTAGATCAGATATAGATTATTGATTAATGATGTCAGCCTGCAGTTATCTTGTGTGCCAGCAGGTGGAGCTGTTTCATATTGAACGAAAGATGTGTATTAATTAAAAGTTAGTTATTTTCGACAGCTCTCTGGTTGATTTCAATATCATTAAAATATTATTTTTGATTTTATAATCACATTTCTGCTTAAATATACAGGTACAGGTAACAAAGGTCACAAGCTGCAGATTTGTGTAATCTGGAACTAATTCTAAGTAAAATAGAGATGTAATCAATAATTAATCATTATCATTATATTTGAATTTGAAATACTCAAATTTACCATTTAGAAAGAGAAAGGAAGTGGAAAAATAAACAGTTAAACTGTGAAAATGTCTCCAAACAAACAATAAAAAAAACTTAGCAGATTTACAGGAAGTGATTAGGAAATAACAAACTCAAGTGTTGTTTC
Organism: Siniperca chuatsi; assembly: GCF_020085105.1. NCBI lineage: Eukaryota > Metazoa > Chordata > Actinopteri > Centrarchiformes > Sinipercidae > Siniperca > Siniperca chuatsi. The sequence goes on along the minus strand of NC_058065.1, from coordinate 575,583 downwards.
CTGTTTATATTAAAGGAGCTGTTTCCCTCCTATGTACACTGTGATGTCAACAGAGTCCACTTCCCGTACGCTGTGATGTCAACAGAGTCCACTTCCTGTACGCTGTGACGTCAACAGAGTCCACTTCCTGTACGCTGTGACGTCAACAGAGTCCACTTCCTGTACACTGTGATGTCAACAGTGTGTTGGGTTGATGGGTTCAGCTGGAACAACAGGTGTTGGATCAGCTGACCTGAGATTTGGGGTTAGCGAGGTAACCTCAGGTGTCACCCTGGGTTTTCAGTCCTTACCTGCTCCGGAGCCGGTTATGTTGGAGACAACAGATCAGTGCGTATGAAAGCACCGCCTATATTCACTACTGACCAATCAGTTCTATGCTGTCAATGTCATATTCTGCAAACTCCGCCCCTTTTACGTGAACGCGCTCGTTCACAACTGAAGTGTGAAGATAAACAACTGAAAACCGGAAAATAATAATTACAAAAACACAGAAATTAGTCAAAAACAATAATAAGAGTTTTGTTGCATAAAACAACGTGCAGGCTTTTCTACGTTTTAATAATTTTAATATATGAAATTAAAGTTTATGTTTGAGTTTATTACTCTGGACTTTCTGAATGTGAAACTTTCCAGGAAGCAACTTCAGTTTAAAGGAGAATTCCCAGTTTTAAGACCCAGAACCAGCGAGACCTGTGACCAGCAGGGGGCAGTGTGGGGACCTTCAAACAGGAAGTGGACCAAATCTTCTTCCTCACTATGAATCCAACATCCTAATAATGTTGAGTATCAATGAAAGTATCTGTTGCTAAGAAAATGGAGAAGAAGAAGAGACATTAATAAATATATATATATATATTTATATATTTATAATATTCATGTTATTCTTATTGTTATTCTTATATTGCTGCTTGTTAAGTGACAGATCAGGGTCTGTTCAGGTCCAAATCATTTTCAATCCTCGGGTCCCTTTAAAAGTTTATGTATGCTTGTCAGGTCTGGGAAGTTTCCCACGAGTCTGTTTGGGACCAGGTCTGGGATCAGGTCCAGCATCCAGTTAACCCCTCGCTGGAAGTTGAAGTCTGTTTCTCACTCTGCAGCTTATATTTACGATCTGTGTGACGTGACCTGAACGCAGCGTGACACACACACACACACACACACACACACACACACACACACACACACACACACACACACACACTGAGGCCTCCATCATTACTGTGGTCGTCGTGGTAACAGCCCTGTGTGTTGTCACTGTGAGAGAGACTGAAACAAAGAGACTGAGGCAGCCAATCAGAACCCAGCTGACACTCCAACCCCCCCAGCAGAGAATAAAAGGAAACTTTAACTTCCACAGTAAACCAGTGAAGCAGCTCAAATCCCAGCACAGCAGAGTCTGGCTGTACTGGGACGCTCCCAGCTTGGTGTGTAGTGTGAAGCAGGGGGTTCTGGGAATCAGCAGGCGGATCCTGCAGGAAACAGAAGGAAAATAAATAACAGCTGATGTCAGGACGAGCTGTGAAACTCCTGCAGTCAGCAGGAAGGGAACGCTGGCCCAACAGACTCCTCACACCTGCGACAGGTAACACGAACCAGCTGTCAGTCAAACCCAGAAATCACAGGTGAACAGAGGAGACGACAGATGGAAAACTTGTTTTCTTTAAAACGGTCAAATTTTACATGAAGTTTGGTTTACAAGGAGGCTGCTGTTACTCTCTTTTCTTCAATCAGCTTCCTGAAGACAGAATAAGAAAAGTTGGAAAGAACATTAGTTATTAACTTGTTCTGTAGTGATCTGAGGGACGTTATGTGAAATAATAATAATTAATAATAATAATACAGTGATGAAAGTCTCATTATTAACAGGAAATAATAAACATTCAGTAGAATATTATTCAGATATTATAGGAAATTAAAAAAGCATTTAAATTATTATTTATATATTTGAACATCTTTTAATTTGACTTATCTTTGAAATTCTATTGTTTATTCTTCATAATTATTGATTGTTCAGTGCGTTGTTGTTGCCTGGTTACCTGAATCAGACAGTTAGTGAACTGAAGCTCGTTAGTATTCAGGGGGTGGACACAATAACAGCAACAGCAACAGCATTTATTTCTCTTCCTGTCTGTTTAACACGTTAATCGCCGACTGATCGCTTTTCTGTGGTTTCCGTTGGAAGGAAACGAGGAAGGAGTCCCGACGATCTTTACTGATCGTTCAGGATGTTTCCTTGTTTGCTTCCTTCACGGGAGAGTCAGCAGCAGAGCTGTTGAATTAATTAGCGAAGTTTCTTTACTTCTGACGTTTTATTATTTACTTTGTTTAAACAGGAAGTGAGGCTGGTAGTTAGGACGGTTTGAAGGTAGGAGCTAACCAAGGAAGGTGATCCATTTGAAAGTCGTACACCGTGTGACGCCTCCACGTTTACTGAGCGACACTAAACGCACCGTTATTTAGTCGCTGCTGACGTTATAATCGAAGTCCAGTGTAACGAACCTTTGAGTCGTTTGTAACGCGTTTCTGTCCTTTATCTGATTCTGACATCTCATTCCACCAGATCTGACCTCTGACCCCTGGCTCTCCTCTCCCGGTCTGACCCTGACCCCCCCTCTGTGACCCAGTATGAAGCCGTACAGGAAGTGGCTGCTGGTGGTCCTGCTGGCCTGGCTCCTCCTCTTCCTGTCCCTGCTCTGTCACTTCCTGGACCTCAGATCCTCCTCGCTGCCTCGGTCCAGATCTGCTGCACAGTCCGGACTCACCAGGACCGAAACCCGCCGCCTGGCCTCTGTTCAGGGGGGGACCAGGACCGCCGGCTGGTCCCTGAGACCTGCTGGAGTATCAGAAAAGGACTGGAGGAGGAGGAGGACTGACTACAGGTCCAGGTCTAAGGACTACTACAGGTCCAGGTCTCTGGAGATCCTGCAGAGACTATGGACTGGGAACCTGACGGCGGGGATGCTGAGTCCTCGTCTCCAGAAGGCCCTGAAGGTCCAGCTTAGCTCCAACAGGCACCAGGTGGTGTACCGGGGCCCGAGGGGGGGTCGCAGGTCTGGTCTGCAGCTGTACTGCGAGCTGAAGAGGAGGACTAGGATCAGGACTGTGGACGGGTCCGAAGAGCCGTTCTCCGGTCTGGGCTGGGACCGGCTGGTGCCTTCGCTGCCCCTGCAGGAGCTCCGGACGTCTCAGTATCAGAGCTGCGCTGTGGTGACGTCAGCCGGAGCCGTCCTCAACTCATCGCTGGGGAGGGAGATCGGTGAGTCCACATTCAGGACCGGGGTGTCCAACCTGAGCCCCTTCAGATTCATCCTGTGACCAGTTTGGGGGGTCCGGACCAGGTAAAAGGACCGTTACAGATAAAAGTTTGTTGAAATTTACGACTTTCAGAGTTTTAATGCCGTTAAACTGGTGGTGCATTCAGGTGCTGCAGTGAAAGTCCAAAGAAAACAATGAACTAAGAATTCCAACAGAATCAGCAGGTACCTGAAAGCAGCAGCTGAGGCTGAGCTGCAGGTGAACCGTCTCTACAGGTGTGACCGTTCGCTGCGAAACAGGAAGTGAAACACCGACACTCAAAACGTTTTCTCCTTTTTAAATTTAAAATCCGAGGCTTAATTCAAGGTCCACTTACTCACTTGTCCTGGAGCTTTCAACCACGTCAGTCTTCCGCAGCAGATGGAGCTGCAGACGCTCAGGTGTCCATGTTTTCTGAGCTCTTTAAGGAAAGTTGAGCGTCCAAGTTTATTCTGGACCTTCCTGATGAAGGCTGTGAGATATGGTTGAAAGCTCCAGAAATTGACCTTTAGTTGAGATGATTTGTCAGCTGCTGTTTTCAAGATCCAGAGCGAAGTTTGAATCTTGAATGTTTGTGGAGCTCTGTGGAATGACCTTTAATGACCCCGTCAGGTGAGTTCAGGGACAGCTTGTTTTTGTTTACCTGGTGATGTCTTTAAACCGTTCCTCTCCTGCTGGACTCAGATTCCCATGATGCAGTTCTTCGCTTCAACGCCGCTCCCACCAAAGGCTTCGAGAGAGACGTGGGGACCAAGACCACCATCCGCATCATCAACTCCCAGGTACAGACTCCGCCCACTCTCCTCACCTGTGTGTGTGTGTATATATACATACACAGTGTGTGTGATTGTGTTATATATGTGTTTCTTCTTCTTCTCTCTTCATAAGATCGTAGCTCGGCCCAAACATCAGTTCAGCAGCAGCTCGTTGTATCAGGACGTCACTCTGCTGGTCTGGGATCCGGCTCAGTACTCGTCCAACCTGACTCAGGTAATCTATTACTACATTATTAGAACTTCATTGAACCTTTATTTAAACACAACTCGTCACACTGACGTCAGAAAGCAGCGTCCGCTTCTTCAGTGCTTATTTTCATTATTGATGATTCTCAATAAATGGATTCATCATTTTATCTTTAACATATCTTAAAGCAGTGAAACGTTCTTTATAAGATATTTTCCAGATAGCTGCAGATCAGTGTTGTAGCCGATCAATCAATACTCGAATTGCCTCATGGTTGCAGCTTTATCTGTGTTTCGCTTTGTCCCTGTTGATTTTCTGCGTGATGTTTGTTCAGCACAACTGGATACAGGTGGCGTCACAGACTGGGTTTAAACTGGAACTAATAATACTCCGTGACAAAGTCATCACATTACTGTAATGAACCAATCATTGAGCGAGGAAATCCGCAGTTAAAGGGTTAAAGGTTAAAGGGTTAAAGGTTAAAGGGTTAAAAGGTTAAAGGGTTAAAAGGTTAAAAGGTTTAAAGGGTTAAAAGGTTTAAAGGGTTAAAAGGTTAACGTTTTAAAGGGTTCAAAGGTTAAAGTTTTAAAGGATTAAAGGGTTAAAGGGTTCAAAGGTTAAAGGTTTAAAGGGTTCAAAGGTTAAAGGGTTAAAGGTTTAAAGGGTTAAAAGGTTAAAGGTTTAAAGGGTTAAAAGGTTAAAGGGTTAAAGGTTTAAAGGGTTTAAAGGTTTAAAAGGGTTAAAAGGTTAAAGGGTTAAAAGGTTAAAGGTTAAAGGGTTAAAAGGTTAAAAGGTTTAAAGGGTTAAAAGGTTTAAAGGGTTAAAAGGTTAAAGTTTTAAAGGGTTCAAAGGTTAAAGTTTTAAAGGATTAAAGGGTTAAAGGGTTCAAAGGTTAAAGGTTTAAAGGGTTCAAAGGTTAAAGTTGTAAAGGATTAAAGGGTTAAAGGGTTCAAAGGTTAAAATGTTTAAAGGGTTAAAGGTTAAAGGGTTAAAGGTTTAAAGGGTTAAAAGGTTAAAGGTTTAAAGGGTTAAAGGTTAAAGGTTTAAAGGGTTAAAGGGTTAAAGGGTTAAAAGGTTTAAAGGTTTAAAAGGGTTAAAAGGTTAAAGGTTAAAGGGTTAAAAGGTTAAAAGGTTAAAGGGTTAAAGGTTTAAAGGGTTAAAAGTTAAAGGTTTAAAGGGTTAAAGGGTTAAAAGGTTTAAGGTTTAAAAGGGTTAAAAGGTTAAAGGTTAAAGGGTTAAAAGGTTAAAGGTTAAAGGGTTAAAAGGTTTAAAGGTTTAAAAGGGTTAAAAGGTTAAAAGGGTTAAAGGTTTAAAAGGTTAAAGGTTTAAAGGGTTAAAAGGTTAAAGGATTAAAGGTTAAAGGGTTAAAGGTTTAAAGGGTTAAAGGGTTAAAGGTTTAAAGGGTTAAAGGGTTAAAAGGTTAAAGGTTAAAGGGTTAAAAGGTTAAAGGTTAAAGGGTTAAAAGGTTAAAGGTTTAAAGGGTTAAAAGGTTAAAGGGTTAAAAGGTTAAAGGGTTAAAAGGTTAAAGGTTAAAGGGTTAAAGGGTTAAAGGGTTAAAAGGTTAAAAGGTTAAAAGGTTAAAAGGTTTAAAGGGTTAAAAGGTTTAAAGGGTTAAAAGGTTAAAGTTTTAAAGGGTTCAAAGGTTAAAGGTTTAAAGGGTTCAAAGGTTAAAGTTGTAAAGGATTAAAGGGTTAAAGGGTTCAAAGGTTAAAGTTGTAAAGGATTAAAGGGTTAAAGGGTTCAAAGGTTAAAATGTTTAAAGGGTTAAAGGTTAAAGGGTTAAAGGTTTAAAGGGTTAAAAGGTTAAAGGTTTAAAGGGTTAAAGGTTTAAAGGGTTAAAGGGTTAAAAGGTTTAAAGGTTTAAAAGGGTTAAAAGGTTAAAGGGTTAAAAGGTTAAAAGGTTAAAGGGTTAAAAGGTCAAAAGGTTAAAGGTTTAAAGGGTTAAAAGGTTAAAGGTTTAAAGGGTTAAAGGGTTAAAAGGTTTAAAAGGGTTAAAAGGTTAAAGGTTAAAGGGTTAAAAGGTTAAAGGTTAAAGGTTTAAAGGGTTAAAAGGTTAAAAGGTTTAAAGGTTAAAGGGTTAAAAGGTTTAAAGGTTTAAAAGGGTTAAAAGGTTTAAAGGTTTAAAAGGGTTAAAAGGTTAAAAGGGTTAAAGGTTTAAAAGGTTAAAGGTTTAAAGGGTTAAAAGGTTAAAGGATTAAAGGTTAAAGGGTTAAAGGTTTAAAGGGTTAAAGGGTTAAAGGGTTAAAGGTTTAAAGGGTTAAAAGGTTAAAGGGTTAAAAGGTTAAAGGTTAAAGGGTTAAAAGGTTAAAGGTTAAAGGGTTAAAAGGTTAAAGGTTTAAAGGGTTAAAAGGTTAAAGGGTTAAAAGGTTAAAGGGTTAAAAGGTTAAAGGTTAAAGGGTTAAAGGGTTAAAAGGTTAAAGGGTTAAAGGTTTAAAGGGTTCAAAGGTTAAAGTTGTAAAGGATTAAAGGGTTAAAGGGTTCAAAGGTTAAAATGTTTAAAGGGTTAAAGGTTAAAGGGTTAAAGGTTTAAAGGGTTAAAAGGTTAAAGGTTTAAAGGGTTAAAGGTTAAAGGTTTAAAGGGTTAAAGGGTTAAAAGGTTAAAAGGTTAAAGGGTTAAAAGGTCAAAAGGTTAAAGGTTTAAAGGGTTAAAAGGTTAAAGGTTTAAAGGGTTAAAGGGTTAAAAGGTTTAAAAGGGTTAAAAGGTTAAAGGTTAAAGGGTTAAAAGGTTAAAGGTTAAAGGTTTAAAGGGTTAAAAGGTTAAAAGGTTTAAAGGTTAAAGGGTTAAAAGGTTTAAAGGTTTAAAAGGGTTAAAAGGTTTAAAGGTTTAAAAGGGTTAAAAGGTTAAAAGGGTTAAAGGTTTAAAAGGTTAAAGGTTTAAAGGGTTAAAAGGTTAAAGGATTAAAGGTTAAAGGATTAAAGGTTAAAGGGTTAAAGGTTTAAAGGGTTAAAGGGTTAAAGGTTTAAAGGGTTAAAAGGTTAAAGGGTTAAAGGGTTAAAGGTTTAAAGGTTTAAAGGGTTAAAGGTTTAAAGGGTTAAAAGGTTAAAGGGTTAAAGGGTTAAAAGGTTAAAGGTTAAAGGTTTAAAGGGTTAAAAGGTTAAAGGGTTAAAGGTTTAAAGGGTTAAAAGGTTAAAGGGTTAAAAGGTTTAAAGGGTTTAAAGGTTAAAGGGTTAAAAGGTTAAAGGTTAAAGGGTTAAAAGGTTAAATGGTTAAAGGGTTAAAAGGTTAAATGGTTAAAGGGTTAAAAGGTTTAAAGGGTTTAAAGGTTAAAGGGTTAAAGGCTCGGGTGGCGTTTCTCCGTCAGACAGCTGCAGGTGAAGCAGGATATTTTTACTGTCCTTAACGTGTCGAATAGTTTCTCCATTCATCGTTTCGTCCAAAATGCAGAGTTTAAACTGAACAGCTCTTTAACAGGAAGCCTGCAGGTGTGACATCATCAGGAGGCGCCACTGACGTGCTGTTGTTTGTCTTCAGTGGTTCGAGAAGCCGGACTTCGATCTGTTCCCAGCGTACGTCGAACGCCGTCGCCTCCGACCCGAGCAGCCGTTTTACATCCTCCACCCAGAGTTCATCTGGAGTCTGTGGGACCTGATCCAGGACAACACCGAGGACCAGATCCAGCCCAACCCGCCCTCGTCGGGGTTCACAGGTACCGGCTGCTCCCACGCCACGCGGCGCCACCTGGCGCCACACCGCACCAAAGTACCAGTTTCATTTAACTGTAAAAAGTTTGTTACATCATATTTTAAATTAACGTTAAAATTAAAGTTGATGTTTATTGTTGAATTAAACATTTTTAGTTTAATGATAAAATGTGCTGTAATTTTCAATTTTAAATATTTGATGTTATCAAAGTAATTCAATGTAAATAAATATCAGATCCTGACAGATTTAATTAATATTATTATATTCATTTAAATCTGAAACATTAAACAGAAAAATAAACATTTAAAGGTTAAAGAGAAAACCACAACAGAAAAAAAAATTAAATAAAGGCTTAAGTCTCTTATCATCTAATTCTTATTGAATCATTAAACTCAATTTTAAATATGAACCGTTCAAAACATAAATATTTGTTCTGTTGTCATAAAATCATTAAAAACCTTTATATTTATATATTAATTCACATTAATGAATTCAGTTATAACGAATACTATTCAAGTAGTAAATTTGTTAAATATATAAAATCTGAAAAAAAGAAAAAAGAATTATAATGAATATTTCATATTAAATCTAAATTAGTCGATCAAGAGGAACCTAATTCCTGAGGATAATAATCCATATATAATATTAAACCATATATACAATATTAATCCATATATACAATATTAATCTATATATACAAATATAATCCATATATACAATAATAATCTATATATACAATATTAATCCATATATACAATAATAAAGAAACAGACGAGTGCGAACAATTTACACAACTTTATTTAAAGTTTCAGAACATTTTTACACCAACTGACGTTCAACAAACCAGAGACCATAGAAAAATATTCACATTTTCTGAATCGATCAATTAATTAACGATGAGCAACTGAAATATATAAAATCACAAACTGTTAATTAGTGACTATTATTTTTTCCACATGTGATCAAAAATTGGGTCAGCTGACGACCGCACTGTTTATTAGCTGTGTATAAAGTTAATAACACTAATGCAGTTTATTAGTGTTATTAGCTGCTCCATCGACACATAATAATCATTAACGACATGATTACACACAGATCTCATTAACACTCCGACCTCTTCCATATTAATGTTTAATTAAATGTGACTTTCCTGTGTTTAGTAATTATAAATACTTAATTTCTCTCGTGATGCATCAAGTTATTATTGAAATTAAACTTTTTTAAATGTTACATTTAATAATACATTTTTAATTTGAGTTATTAAGTCAAATAATTTCATGTTTTAATTGAACTTGATAACAAAGTCATTCTTTTAATTGGCTTGAAGCTCGACATGTTCAGCAGTTAATGTTTAATAACACACTGAAATAATTAACGTGTGGAACTATAAATCACTGAATACAGCGCTTATTGATCATTCATAGGATCAATTAGAATTGACGAAATCCTTTAAAAATGTGTTAATTTTTAAGTTGTAACCTTTCAGCTAACATAGAAAAGGTTTCAGTCGTAGTCGTCTGGACGCTGTTTTCAGAATCAAGACGTTTCGGCTCCCATCCGGAAGTCATTCTCAATTGTGAAAATGGTCTGAGAACTCAGAAATTTAAGCTACTCTGTGTTACTTAAGCCCCGCCCTCAGGAGGGAGTCTACCTGAGTGTCTGCTGTTTACCCTGCCTAGTTTCACCTGAAACTGACCTAATTGTTTCCATGATGGTCCAGTAATCAGTATATAATCAGTATGTACAATAGGCCCCTAGGGCGGGGCTTATGCAACACAGAGTAGCTTAAATATCTGAGTCCCAGTCGCCAGGTGTAAACAGGTAATTAATGTTGTATAAGTCAGAATATTAATTATTATATAACAGTGATTAGGGCTGATATCAAGGCTTCACAGGACAAATGTAAAAATTGACACTTTAAATGTTTCTAAAAGTTATAAGTTTCTTCATGTTCGTCTTGTGATTCCTTCAGTTATTATTATTAGTTTATTTTTAAAAAGCCTCCGTATGATTTTGATTACGTCGTGTAATTAATCATTCATTAAGTGTTCGTACGTCCTTCTGTCTTCAAATCTTTCATCACGCGACACAGTTTGTCCTCTGTACCTGCAGTCAGCTGATCACTGGGGGTCACACCTGCGGTGACATCATGAGTTTCCAGGAGGCGGAGCCACCGGGACCTTTCGCTTTCTATCAAATCAAAAGGTTTCAGGAGGAGCCGGGTTCGGCCGGCTCGACGGCGGCGCCGGTCCCCTCCACGTGGATCGTACCGGGTCCGGTGAGCGGCGTCCGCCCGGCGGGGCTGCTGTCACACACTCGGCGGTTGAGCTGGACCACGGTGGTCTTGGAGGGCACGGAGGACTGAACGTTCTCCGTCAGCTGGTGTTTACAGTGGAACAGGATCAGGAAGCAGCGGTAGAACTGAGGAACAAACAAACAGGAACATTAATGATCGATGAACCATCGGTAACCAATGAACTTTAACTGTCAGGTACCGAAATAACAGCCGGACTCGAACCGACGACACCTCAGGCGGCATTTGAACCCCTCGACATTCATTTTGTTGGAGGTTTCTACCAGATCACATGATCTTCCTCAGCAGATGGTGTTCAGTTGCCATGGAGCTGTAACGATGATGTCACCTCTGTGTTGCAGGTATCCTGTTGATGATGTCACTGTGTCGTGAGGTCAGCGTGTACGAGTTCATCCCGTCTGTCCGTCGGACCGCCCTGTGTCATTATTACGAGCGTTACCAAGACGACGCCTGTACACTGGGAGCGTATCACCCTCTGCTGTACGAGAAGCTGCTGATCCAGAGGATCAACCAGGGCCACCAAGACCAGCTGAGGAGGAAGGGCAAGGTCACGCTGAGGGGGTTCCGGACCGTCCGGTGCGAGTCATGATCCGGGTCACGATCCGGGTCTGACACACCGAGGGGGTTCCGGACCGTCCGGCGCGGGTCATGATCCGGGTCATGATCCGGGTCTGACACTTATGTAACTGTGACAGATAATCTCTTAGTTTTGACTTGTGTCGTAATTTTAATGTAGTTTTGTCTCCTGGAAACTCATAACTGACTTGTTGATTATTGAATATAATCAGAAGTTCCTCATGTTGAGCTGCTGACGATACTTTATACTTTCCAGAAACACAAATGAACTAAATCATAATTGTGAGTATTTATTTTAGTCTCGTACATTTGATTCCTGGCAGAACTGGACTTCCATAAAAGCCTGTGAACACCTCAGGTGGACGGTGCGTTCACTGTCCGCTCACACCTGCTGTATTTACAGCATTGACGTTTGTGATTTCGGTATTTGTTACAGATTCAGTGACGCTGCTTCTGTCCTCAGCTGCTCTGAGGAAACAACAGGAATCTGGTTTGTATCTCTTTGTGAGACCAGCTGTGACAGGAACCAGCTTTAGATGGACCCTCAGGCCCCGGGATGAGCCTGCTGCTCGTCAAAGACTGGATCCAGAATGTGTTCTGCATGAGACAATGAGCACTGTTCTGCGTTACAGAATGACAGTTTTAAATAATATTAATAAGCTAAAATTCAGTTTGCTGTATTATAATAATAATAATGATAATAATAATAATAATGATAATAATAAGCAACAGAAAGTAGTTAATTTTTCCACTACAGAAGAGTCGGTACTAAAAGGCCAAATCCACTGAGTTTATTTTTTTTTAACCCAATTAACTACAAATCAGATTTTCAGAGTTTTTTCTTTGGTCAGATTTAATCATCACATCTGATGTTGTTGTTGCCATGGTGATTCAGAACAATCCCATG